>NW_017537556.1:249716-295978 GCF_001853355.1 Bactrocera latifrons | reverse complement strand
AACACTCTCTTTAGCAACTTTGTTGCGAGAGTATAAAAACAAACGGCCACGCTTAGGAAAAGCATGCACTTACTATTTCATGTATGCAAGTCCTATACCAAAAAGTACTAGTTCCGAACTAATACAGTGCTTACAATGAACTAATTATTTTTACTAGAATATTTTAATAATATTTTCAAACAAAAGTATTACTATATATACTATATATACCTAAATTATAATAAAGGATAATTCACTAATTACTTTCAACATCAAATTAAATTTTCATATAAGCATAGGCAAAATTACTCCAACTCAAGGAGAAAACTAACTTTTAAATGCATACAGACGTAGTAGAAGAGACTTTTACTGAATAAGAGAGAGTTGTAGCTAAAAAAAACTGTGTCGAATTTCGATAAATTGCAGCATATGGGAATCAGAAAATTTGTACATTGTCTGAGATTAGTGCATTAATAGACTCAAGTTTATTTAATGTCAAAGAATGTTCTTTTGAAGGATTCCCCATTAAATTTGAAGTTTTTGTGTTTATTCTTCGAAAGAGTAGGGAACATCGAAGTGATTTTTTTTATTTTTATTTTTTTATTTTATTAGTCTTTACTTTTCGTAACACCTTCAAGCCACCCCATACTTCTACATTCCAAATCCATTTTGAATTAGCTTTTTAACTACTTTTATTTTCACAGATTGGCAACCCTTTTCGCTCACACTTTACATACAATTTATCATCATGTACCATATATCAATAGCGCAATCTATATTCGTGAGCGCCATATTTGTTTTATTGTTATCATTTACTGCTATGCGCAAATCATAAATCAATCAATTAGCGAACGTCGATTTGTTGATTTTATAATCGAAGCGAAACAATGACGCTGCGCAAATCTATTCATGTCAGTCAACCGAAATTAACTGCAGCCAACTTTGTGTGGGTTTATTTGCCTTTTTCTTCTGCTTTTTGGTTTCTTTCAATCCTTTAGAAAAGCACAAGGTCAAAGCGAAAAAATATATGTATATGTGCTGTATATGCGCATATGAGAGTTTTCATTGGTGAGTATACTAAACAAAAAGTTGTCCCTTTACGAGCCTAAACACATGTGTAGGTTTATGTACTGTGGAATTTTACTACGACGTAAAATCATATGAATGGAGGATGGAGGCATGTGTTAAAGTTTCCGCAAATAAAGAAAGTTTTCTGACCGCCATTCACTTGGGAATGGCCAGAAACGTTTCTTTTACATATGGCTCAAATAACTCACGACTTCCGGTCTTAGACCAAGTATCCTCTGGGTAGCCAAAAAACGTCCGTTTTAAGGCAAGTTGAAGTGAGAAGGCGAAACCTTCTTCAACAGGGTTGTGCGCTGGGTTGTAAACTCGGCTATAATCCCGTAAGCAGTGTATACGCCAATAGAGAGCAAGCAAGAGCTAACTGAATTTCCATATGTTTACAGTTATTTATTCATAGCTGCGGTTCTTTGGCATATCGATTACCAAGAAATACCTCGTGTGCGGAATATATCCGGAAAGAGACGCACAGAAACATACGACTAATACTACTTTGGATCTCCTTACTTCAAATCAATGTTTGTTTAACCCCTTTTATTAACTATTTGGCGGCTCTTGAACTGGTATTAAACCTGCAACCTACAGACCTCTTCACTGAAAGCTGCACAGCAAATGAGCGGAAGGGCTACTGGCTGCCGGAGAATTTTTAGTATACAGATCCCTCGGGCATAGCTAGGCGGGTAATGGCTGTTGGGCAAATAGTGACTACATGAACCCACTTTTCAATTAAGAAAGAAGGTTCAAAGTAAACATAGAGAAAGATGGCTGGAGTAAATGCACATATGTTAGTTACTCGCAACACTCTCAACACTTATACGGATGGCTCGAAAATGTGCGGGAATATACTGTCCAGGATTAGGCAAAAGGTAGTCTTTCAAGTTTCCGGACCACGGCAAGAATATTTTATTCTGAGGTGTTTGCTATTGCGAAAGCCGCGGAGCTGGCTACTAATGCACCTGCGGGCAGAGTCAACATCTACGTTGACAGCCAAGCAGCAAACAAGGCAGTAAGATCATATCGCATTACGGCCAGAAGTGTCTTGAGAAGGAGGGCAGCAGTGGAAAGTGTTGCCAGAAGCAAGTAACTCACTTCTACTGGCTGCGAGGCCAGAAAGATTTGGTAGCTGTCAGGTTGCGACACACGCCCCCGGAATGTCACCGACAGATCCAGATGACTGCAGAAAATCTTCAGAGCAAAGCACCAGGGAAGCAATGAATCATCTCTTGTGCACTTGTCCCGCATTGGCAAGACTACGCTGTAAGCATCTAGGGTCCCCATAGTATGATACACTTTAAGTGGTATCGATAGAGAAACCCCAAAGTCTATTAAAATTCGCGTCAAGCGAAGGCATCCTAAAAGATGATTACTCCTCATGGACTTAGCAGCTGAACTCCATCAGGTATGACAAAGAACCGAAAATGGTCTATGCGTGCCTTATTAACCTGCCAGATTAACCTAACCTAACATAACTTATTTAATATTTATATTATTTATATTCTTTTAGACTTTTACACCGCCCTAAAGCGAAATAGCGCCAAAAAAATTCTACTGAAATTCGATTAGAAAATACTTGGCTTTTCGTTATCACTGCCAATGTTGCCAGCGGACAAAATAAAAGCATAATTAAAAATACTCCAGCATTATATTTAAAATAGATTGCAACCGGTCTCCAGTGAGTGCTTGAACTGCGCACTCCATCGCACAAAAAAACTTAAACAAAAATTATTCCCGCAGCGGAATGCCGTTATGGCCAGATATTTTGTGCTCACTTGCTTGTGATGTGAGCAAAAAGCAAAAAACAACAACAAATTTAAAATCCAACGGCATAATTTGCGATTAATTGAAATACCCTGCCACTTGTACGTTCACCTCTGCCAGCCAGTTGGCAACACGTCTGTCCGTAGCAGATGCCAGCGGAGGAAATGCAGCAGTCCGCACGCCTAGCTGCCGGTGTGGGTGCAGACACCGAAGCAAACGAAGCAGCCAGCGCACAATAATCACAGACTAGACTGAGCGACTCGATTGCTAATGCGGCGGGAGACCGGCTGACAAAGTTGCGCTGCTCTGCCAGCTCTAATGGCACATCATAATTTGCCAACAAAGTCGGCTGAATGTAGTCAGACTAATTGCATTGTCACCGCAGGTATCTAACTAAACCACATGCTCGAACTTCCTACACAGTCAACCTCGACACACACATACATGGACGGGGATAGAAGCAGCACTCAACTGTTGTTGGTGCGCTCGTGTGCACAACATCCGGTAATTTGCGACGGCACAAACACCTTTCAGTTTACAGGTGTTTGTGCAACAACAACAACAACAAAAAAAGAAGTAAACACCGTCAAATAGAAATGCGATAGGCTAGAATTGCTGGGTAAAGAGCGGTGTAGAGTGTAAAGTGATTAGTTAGATTGGTGTATTTACCTGTATCCTGAAGCTGCTTGGCCGCGCACTCGGCACATTCGGCGCATTCGGTGCAAACGCCGAGCGAGTCGTCGTCAGGCGAATGTTGTTGCGTCTGCTGATGGTGTTGCTGCTGCTGCTGTTGCTGTTGTTGGTGCAGTTGTTGCGCTTGCTGTGCTATTTGTTGTTGTTGCTGCTGCTGTGCTTGCTGCTGCTGATGTTGGTGATGCTGGCTGAGCGCTGCGCTGCCGACTGGCGGCGGCGGTGGCGGTATCTGGTTGTTGTTGCGCGCAGCCAACATGGCAGCGCGTTGTTGCTGCAATCGCTGTATGACCTGCAGCTGTTGAATGTGCTGTGCGCCGAAGATGTGTCCGCTTAACGCGCCACCGAGCGTGTTCTTCAAGCCATTGTCCTTGTAGCCGTCGGGTGGACTCAGTGCGGCCTCGTCAACAAACTCAATGGGTGGCGCATATTTGGGACTCTGTTGGAAAGAGAAGAAGCAGACGACGATGTATGCTTATAATGTTGAATAAATGTCAAAATTGTAACGATGTTCAATACAGAATATTAATTATTATAAAGAGGCATCTGCTTATGAATATGAAGGTCTTGGTGTCATTTAGCAGTCCATAAAGTCTATAGAATAGCTGAAGACGAATAAATAAAAAATATTTGTCAGTCCTAATTAGAGAAAACTGCTTTCTCTCCAGTGTATTTATCTTTTTTCACTCTAAAACCCTTAATTCACACAGCTTTTGTCCGCTTCATCTTGAAAGCTCTATATTTGTTTCCTGCTATCTACAATTAAATTTCTATGAATCCTTCACCGAATCCTTCTGAATCACTTAAAAAGTCCACTCGATTGTTGTCGACATCTTCTACGGTCTGGTTGAATCTATATCTGTATTCGAACGGTTTGCCAAGAGATGGCTTACTTGATTGTTATTCAATTGTTTCCATATTCCGAAAAAGTATTGGAAAGCTACAGTGATTCGTTTGAAATTTTAAGAACAATATTTTTTTTTACACACAAAAATATGTCCAACTTTGTTTCTGAAAAAGCGTATTTGCGAAGAGTTCATTTTCATTTGAAGAAAACTCCAGCCGAAAGCCATCGTCTTTTAGTAAAAGCTTACGGTAAGCACTCTTTAGCTCAGTGACCGTTCAAGTAGTGATTTTCGTGATTTAAAAGTGGTGATTTTGGCTAAGCAGATGAATCACTTCTTGGGCGGCCAAAAAAGTTTGAAGATGATGGAAACATTACTCTATGAAGATTGTTGCTAAATACAAGAAAGCTTGCAGAATTTTTGGGAGACACTCAAGCTGCGAGGTCAAATTTATGTATTTGGAAACAGCAGACTGGAAATTTTGCCTCAATCGTCTTATACACCAGGCCTTGCTCCTTTTGACTACCAAGCCATTAATTACCAGAAAGATGGGAAAATGTTATAGCTTCAAATATTATTTTTTACATGTTTTTCTTAAATAACACTACACAATAGGCTCAATATACATATCATATAACAGATCTGACACATTAAAAAATTTTTAAACATTTCTTTGTTATAAAGTGTTAAAGTTGTTTTTCGGGGGAATGACTCCACGTTGAAGTACCTTATCGAAAAAACTACTAACTAAACTAGTAATCTCTGAGAATTTGAACGATATGGCCAAATCAATGAAACCCTAAAATTATAGTTCGAATAGCAAAACTAAGCCTTAGATAACCATAGTACAATTCAACACAAAAATAAAGTAAAGTGTCAGGTTGTAAAGATGGTTGAACTAAAGGTAGCGTTATTGAAGAAGACAACGTTGTTTGTATAGTTAGGAATATAGATATTTTTCTCCAAAATTTTTAACAGTATCAACTAACTTTCATTTTAAATTAAATTTGGAGTTATTTTTAATTTAGGCTGCCTCATTAATGTCGATTTTTGTTTTTTTTTTTTTTTATAAAATCGGGTATGTGGGAAAGGTTCTGCGCTCACTCTGAACAATTTTGTCTGAAAGACTATGGACCTAAAACTAGTTTTGAGCCAGCGATTTTAAGGCGAAGTTTAAAATGGCTGAATAATCGGTTGTAACTGACCGATGTGACCAATTCCGAAATGGGTCAAAAAAATAAATTTTTATCATGTTTATCACAACATGATCGATTCGCCGAACACACGATTTTTCTATTTTTTTACCTGCTTGTAAATCAACTAAGCTGCAATATACATATGCAATATGTAACTCAGGAAAAACTCCCTGCTCTTGAAACCGATCATAAGATCAATAAGACAAAAGAGCGGATCCAGAAATAGTTCTTGGGAGGGAATGAACATTTTCTTGAAACATGAAGATTATTATATTAAATATAGTAGTCTTTATAAAGTTTAATATCCGGGTGGAAAAATTTCATGGTGGTTTTCAAAACACATACCTTTGCTAAAAGTAGCAAACTCAGCTGAAATCCATCCAATACTTCTCTAGAAAAGCGCGTTTTCAAATCTTCATCGATTGTCGACCAACAGACGAATATGCACTGATACCTCGTAGTATTATTTGCAAGTTCTCACACAGAAATTTTCGTATTTTACTCACTATTAGAGCCTAATAAATATCTAATTGATGGCTGCAGATAAAATTCTTAATATTTAAAATGCTTTTAGGCATTGAAAGAAGCAGAAAGAAGAAACACCACATTGCATATTCATATATAGACAAATAATAGAATTCTTCTAGCATAATTATTGAACAACTTTTTATCAAAGTATAGATATCATATATCACGCCAGGGTGAAAGCAACAAGTTGCAATTAATCTAGTGTTTTCTGAAGACCAATGTTTAAGTCCACAGGTCATGTTTGTGGAACTAAATTTATCACACTGAACTGTTATCGAAAACATTGCGAAAGCTTTCACGTTTCGAACTTTCATTGTTTTAGCGAAGAAAAAGTGCACCACCTTTACCGCCACGCCTTATACCAATAACGAGTGCTCCTCCACATACAAATATCTTTAATGTGATGTTTGCCAGTGTTTGCTTAAGTGTTGGTTGTTAGGCATCTGTGACCGGAAAATTAGGATTTCCTGCCAGGCAATTACAGTCGTATGAATTTTTGATGCTCTTCGCTGTTAGTTGACGGCGGCCAGGCTCCTACAATGGTGTTACTCAGCGACACAATGTAACGGCGAGGGTGACGTTGATGATAACAATGGGAGCGCTGCAACGGCCGCCAACCATAGTATAACAAATATACGTACATAAGTGTGCATATGTGTGTGTGTGTGTATTTGTGGCTGTAAACGCGCTGAAGTCATTGTACGACATTTCGCTCAGCAGGCGGATGAATGGCAACAAATTCGCCTCTGGAGCGTGTGAGAAATGCGGTGTGAGCGATGTGCCAGCCAAACTATTGCACAACACACGCATATACACACCTACATGCATACAAATCTTAGTTGGCTTACAAAGCTCACACATATGCATGCACTAACGTACATATACATATGTATGTATTTATGTACATGTGTGGGTACAATGGGTGAAACGTGTTGGTCAAAACTTTTTTGCACTACTTTTCTACCATTTTTGTTCGACTCGGAGTACATGAAAAGGGATTACAAAGTGGCTTGGCTCTAATGTTTCTGCTATTTGCTTTGAATTGTCGTGGAATTGGCGACGGCGCTTTGCATCCCTTTCACCATTAAATATTTAACTTTATTTGCAGTTACTTGACTTGAATGATTGTCAAGCTGTTAGTAGTAACTTTTATATACATATATATATATATATATATATATATATATACATATACATATTGATTCATGCATTTACAATCATATAATATATATGTATTTCATTTGTTTATAATATACAATTGTATTTACATTAAACGGAATGAAGACCAAATGGCAAAAGCCTTTTAATTACATAATTTGTGAATAAGTCTCCTTTAGCTCTCTCTCGTTCGAGAGCAAATGCAAATACTAACATTTCACTTATTTACTTAATCTTTTAATGATTGTATGGACTGATTACATTTTCGCCATTTAGTATGAAATCATATTCTCTTGATGTAGCGGAACCTCGAACTCGAAAATAACAAGTGAAAAGAATGTGAGTGTAATTTTAATTAATTGTTTATCCAATTCTCTATAATTTCGAAAAATGACCTGCCAAAACATCTCTTTTAAATCATCATTAAAATTACCGGATCGGAATCGACGAAACCAAAATTGCGTGTGCTTGATTCTTACATATATAAAAGGACAACAAACACAATTTACTTTTCCGCCACTCCGTATTTTCTCCTATTTGGTGTTCATCTTTGTGTGGTACGGGGCAAAGCCATTACAAAATTGCCTGAGAAGCTTTTTTAGTAAAAAATCGTATCTTATACATGTGAGATACAGATTACTGAGCCCAGCGTAAGAAGAAAAATACAGGAGTTCTTTTTTATAGACCTTATGTGAGATGATTGAAGGTGAAAATCTTTGGCATCTCTGAACGGCAAGTTCTCCATGACAGACATACAGCCAGATATGACCAAAAACCAATATTGTTTGGAACGCGGGACCGATTTGCTTTGCCATCCTCTCCTATTTATAACACAAGCTTTTTCGTCATATACTTATTTATACAATGACAACTTCAATGCTGTTTTTATAATATTGCAAGCAAAGTTCAACAAACAAATAAAGCTTCGAATTATTTTACATTTATAACTAAAGAAAAATATTTTATTTGCATAAATTTAATGCAGTTTGCGAAGCAATTAATATTTCAATATAAATACACATATTGAAATCACATTATATGACCCAACATTGGCGACATTGTAAAAGCATAAGTGCCACCTGATGTGGTAATCATTTCACACACCAACACACAAGCAAACAGACCGACCTGCAAATTTATGCACTAGACAACAAACAAACAAACAAAGAAAAAATTTTAACGAGCATTATGTGACACTAATCGTTGTGATGGAATGTCAAATGTCAATAGATGCGATGCATGCCAAAATGTGATAAAGCAGATTCGC
Organism: Bactrocera latifrons; assembly: GCF_001853355.1. NCBI lineage: Eukaryota > Metazoa > Arthropoda > Insecta > Diptera > Tephritidae > Bactrocera > Bactrocera latifrons. Next base: position 287,474 of record NW_017537556.1, on the reverse strand, counting down.
TCATTTATTGAACACATCATATCAACATAGCTACATATGTAATTATGTATATATATGTAAGTATACTTATGTAGTCCTATGTACTGAAAAACCTGTGCTCATTTCTATTGCTCTCTAGATCTTCCGTAGATGCATATGTACATATGTGGATGCATAAATATTTGTGAACGTCAGTGAAAATGATTTTTCCAAAAAAAACTTTTCTGAGTTTGCAAAACGTGTTAGCAAATCAAACGTTACATCGTTATCCTTGGCTCACTGGATGTATGGAGATTATTAATACACATGTTTATATAAATACATTTGTAGCTGCTCATTTGGCGGAACTGCCGATATCGGACCACTATAACATATAAACTAACCGATCGCAATCAAGTTCTTGTGTGGAAAACTTTCACATTTGACAATGTATCTTCACGAAATTTGGTATAGAATATTTTCTAAGGCAACAGTATAATCTCCGAAGAAATTGTTCAGAACGGTTAACTATAGCATATAGGGCCATACAAACTGAATGATCGGAATCAAGGGCATGTATCGAAAACTTTCTCATTTGACGATGCATCTTCACGAATTTTATTTATTTATAAATGTGAAAAAAATAATACAATTACTTTAAATTTAAGTAACTAAATAAAGAAATAATTGTAAAAAATCATCAATAATTGTATTATTTTTTTACACGAAAAAAGGAGCACTGGCTGCCAGGACCTTCGGCTCCATCTTCACGAAATTTGACAAGGATTACTGCTTAATGTAATAACATAATCGTCGAAAAAATTGTTCAGATAATTAGTATAGTATAGCGTGTAGCTTCCATACACACTGAACACATAGTAACTAAAGAAATGCTCTGTGAATGGTATTTTAGCTTCGGTGCAGCCGAAGTTAACGTTTTTTCTTGTTTATTTATTTATATACTTAAGTTTATGAACATTAATACATCGACATCTTAAATTGAAAGCGTAAAAAATACAAGCGACATCATTTCTCGCTCAGTGAGAATAAAAATAAGAAAAATTATCGTTTTTGGGATGAGCAGCAACCTAAAGAGATTCAAGAGCTACCATTTCATTCAGAAAAAACCATGGTTTGGAGTGGTTTGTGGACAGGTGGAACCATCGGTTCATATTTCTTCAAAAATGATGCCAGTGAGAACGTAACTGTCAATGACAACCGTTATCGCGCTATGATAACCGACTATTTGATGCCTGAAATTGGTTTCAACAAAACGGCGCCACTTCCCACACTTCGCATTAATCAATTGACCTATTGAGAGAAGACTTCAGTGAGCAGATAATTTCCCGATTTGGACCGGTCGATTGGCCACCTTTTCCTCTAGGGAGATGTAAAGTCTAAGGTATATACGCATGTCATTCGGCAATTACCAGTCGAAGTGTTCGAAAAAATCATCGAAAATTGGACTCGACGGATGGACTATCTGAGAAAATCTTCAAAAACTAAATGCCAAAGATTATTCTTGATAAAAATATTCCCCACTAAATTTGAAGTTTTTGTTCTTTTCTTTCAAAAAGCAGGGGAATTCAAAATGGATCACCCGTTACTTATACAACCAAACTTCATGGCAAACTTAATATATCCTGATCAGCGTATAAAAAAAGGATAGGACAATGATGTCGGCCAATCTGAGAATTTTTGTTCGAATTCCTTTTCATATGTTATTCAATATTATAAAAAATGCCTCCTTAAAAATATCAATTATAATCAAACCGATGAGGTCAACTGGCTCCTTTAAACTACCATCCTTTCCCATAATTACTCAACCGAATAAATGTGTGTGTGTATAATGGCTTTACTGCTACAATTGGTTTACGAAATAGTTAACAAACTAAGTATTATAATTTTCTCACATGAAAGCGAGTCTCAAATGTATTTTAAACTCATTAGCTGAACAACAAAGCCACAACGCATACAAACTAGCCAAAAGCTAAGAAGTGAATTCCATACAAAGTCATATACGAGTGCATACAATTTACATATCAAGTTGATACGAGTGGCTAAGTAGATAGCACATCATGTAAGGGTATTTTAACCAGAGGGAAGGAAAATGTGTATGCGTCTAGATGAGTTTATATATATGTGTGTGTGTATTGTGAGTAGTTACCGATATTTTAATGCAACAAAATTGTAAGCGAATTTCGTAATCTTTCAAGCAAAGCTGTGCGTATGTGTTATATAACAGTAGTTTAGCAACCAAAAATGTTTCATTCATTAGCACAAATTTTGAACTGCTCTGAAACTAGTGTGAAAAGAATCTGTATGTGCTATACATGTACGACAGTCTTGACAGTCCATGAAATATATATATAAGTATTATGTCGTAATTGAAGCTGGTTCTTGGTACATACATATTAGTTCGATATTGTAAAATTCGAAATAATAAGAGAACTTATTTTCATTTAGTTCATTCTTCCTTCCAGGAGGGTGTTTTTTACGTGCCGGGTCCTAAACTCAACGCACAACCCTGGGGAGGAATGTTTCGCCTTCTCACTTTAGTTTGCCTTCAAACGGATTTTTTTTTTTTTTTTTGACTACCCAGAATACTTGGTCATATCCCACTAGAAATATTGGATGTGAGAAAGCTGCTGACGTACGGAGTGCCGCATTTACTTACGCCGGACAACAAGGGCAGCCATTAAACCTTTTCACAGCTGTTTTTGATGCTAAGTAAGTTCAGTGCGACGAAGTTACTGGATCTTTTAGTGGCCGACGATGAAACAAAGATCCACTGGTTACACAACAGAGACCAAAGGTCAGCAAAAACAGTGGACTTCACCAAGTGAAGGTACTCTAAAGGAGGCGTAGACTGAAGTATAAGCTGAAAAGCTTATGGCTTCCGTTTCCTGGTTATGCTAGGGGGATCTGCATCAAGCTAAAGGCTGAGTTAGATTAATCAAGTTGGCCAATAGCCCACGCATAGACCAGTTTTGTTTCTTTTCTATACCAGTTGGAGTACAGTTACTAGGTCTCTCAGAAGTAGTCTTTCTTTAGGATACCTGCGAATTTTAACAGACTTTGTGGTCTCACTATCGGGAGGTATCCATTGTATGATACCGTGGGGATTCCAGATGCCTACAGCGAAGTCTTGCCAATGCGGGACAAGTGCACAAGAGATGCTTCATCGTTTCTCTGGTGCCTTGCTCTAGTCATTTCCTGCAGTATTCTCGATCTGTCAGCCAGTTAATATTCCGATCATATTCCTATAGTCTCTTCTATCATATAACATCAAACTAAAAGCCGTTACAATTAACTTTTGCAACGGAGTTGTTTTATTCAAAATACTTGAATTCAATAAAGTATATTAGAAGCTTTAATTATTTAATATAATTCGGCGTTCACAGCTTTATAAAGCTTCTACTGCGTCTCTTTGCTGCCGATTTCAAGCGACATATGGGGGAGAATAATATTTTTAAGACGATATGGAGAAATCGGACTACAAATTCCGTCTTTAAGTCTTCATTATCAAGTTAGAGTATTATTCGTACAACTACTACGCAATTTTGTGAGTTTTGCTAGTTTGTCTCTTCTCATTCTCTCTCATAAGCAAGCCTATCGCAATCTTTTAAAACTAGCTTACTGAAATATTAATTAGATTCTTGATAAATGTCACATATTTTGAAAGAAATCTTCACACATTTTGTGAAAAAATCCAACAGTTACATATCTGCAAATGGTTCATCTGCAATGGTTCAGAGCACCTCTTTCTTATATGACTGCTAAAAATAATGTTGGAAGGTGTTCTCATGTTTAATTTGTTTGCGCAATTTATAGAGCACGTGCCAAGGCTGGGTTAACAAACTACCGTCGTAACATCCCTGCTTATACACGCACACACTTGCAGTTATATGGAGATAGCCGAATATCCCACACGCATAATTAAGTAGAGTATCCTTCGGGTCTTATGCAGTAGCTCATATTTTTACTGGTAGTTATTACTCAAAATGGATGTGTGTGTGCTAATACATACATATGCACTTACTGTAAATGCTTTTGTGTATGTGTGTGTGTGTGTGAATTCAGGACTGCAATCAGCTCAACTCAACTGTTTGGAACTAAACTCAGCTGAACTGAAATTCCTTGGAAATTCTTCAATGAACAACAAAATCGTACAACAAAGCGGCCAGTAATAGTAGCAGCGGCTACAACAACGACTATAACAACAAATGTTGCAGTAAGAACATACATATAACAAAAGAAACAACAAACAATTTTGTTAAGTATTGTACAAACAGTTTTGTTTCCATGTTTCGTTGTGGCTGTTGTTGTAAATGCTTCCAGCAAAGTTGGCAAGTGCAAAGTAGCTACACACACACCCATACACATACTGCTGTATATGCATAGGAGGCGCTTACATAAGTGAGTAAGCATGCGACGGCAGAGCGTGTAGCATTTTCGGTTATGAGTAAGAAAGTTTCGGCTGATTTATGCACCTCTTGCGCCGTTCGCATTTATTTTATATGTATTTACATACGTGCATATATTCGGCTATTATATGCTCGCATGCAAATACATATGTTATGTATTATATTGTACAATATATATGTATGTATGTGATCAATGTGTGCTTTTAGGCGCAGGAAATTCGTGCCGCTTATGTGTACAGTTATGAACACAAATTATAACGGTTTTTATATAGTTTAAATTTTCAATTTTATTATTTCACACGATTTTTGAACTAACTCCTTAAGGGGTCAGCAGAGTAATCTGGCCCGTTTTTTGACATTTTTGTTTCATAGAATTTTTAGAATAGTTTTTTATTCTAAAATAGAATTTTTTTCACATATCATGAGGTACATTTGTATATCGTATATTGTTTATACACAAATTTTTTCGGAATTTTTTGATGACATCTGTCGGAGAATGGCAATGAAAAAATGTTGATAAATCAAAAAAGAAATTAATAATTAATTTTGTGAACATTTTAAAATTAAACAAATCGGTTGAGTAGCTCGTCCGGAATCATGTTCGCCAGTTTAAAAACCTGGGTTTTGAGAAAAATGCGTTTAAACTTTGAGGGACTGAAAAAGCATACAATAAACGTTGAAAAATTGACATATGTACCCCTAATTATTATTTTTGTGCATTTTTGGAAACCTTAGAATGGTAAAGTGAGTTTTTACATTAATTCCAAAGGTATAAGGGAACAGAAAATGCAAAAAGAAATTGAAAAAATATTACCCACCTGACCACTTAATAGCGCCTTTTAAACACGTTTTTCTCGAAACAGCATTTTTGTGCCTCCTTGGAAACAAGGGATCCGATCACTGTGATGTTTCTGGAAGTTTTGTAAATAGTTATCTATACAAGAACCTACCAGTTTTTAAGCTGATCAAAAATCGAATTTTTTGATACCGAAAACGACCTAAATTATAGGTAAAACTGAGTTTAAAGAATTCGCAATTTTCTCGCAATTTTTTTTTTTTTTTTTTTTTTTGACTTTATGTCATTCCCTCGACAATATTTTCTGGAAAGAGTTATTTTCATTATTACAGTAGTGAAAGACCTTGTTATCTTTAGAGACGCCGGAATGTAACTTTTTTCAAAAACTTTTTGATACAGTAGTTTTTTTTATCCTCAAAAATCGATTTTATTTTAGATTTTCATCGCTCATTTCATTTTTGAAATATAGTTACAGAAGTTTGTCTTTCTATAATGAATGAAATTAGAAGAACTTCAACTCATTCTGAAAACATAGAGCGCTTAAGAAGTCTGCTCGTAAGAAATCTGTTATCTCTATGCTAATCTCGGATAATGTTCAATATACTCTACAGCCGTCAACCAGTTTTTTCATACTTTTTTCCTCAAGAAAGCGAGTAGAAGCGAGTAGCGAGGAAAAAAACCAAGTTGCGTTTGTAAAGTGACAGCAATCTCAAATTTTATTATTTTAACGCCTTTTTCTTCTGTCTTAATATAGGATCACCAAGTATTGTAATGACAACATAATATGCTATGACCTTTAGCTCTAATTTAGTTAAATCAAAATTTAAATTGCTTTAACAAACGATCGGGGTGTCAGTATAATTCAACGACTCATTGTTATTAACACATCGTAATGGCCTGACTGACCTTCTTTTTATTCGGAATCTTCAAAATATAAGTGCTAACCAGCAACCCGGTATGTCCCAATGAGTTTAAGGTGTGGAGCTTTTTTTCCTTTACTAACGTAGACATCGCTAACGCGATTTTAGCCGAGTTAACAACAGCGAGACATTCGTTTCTTCTCTTCCCAACGTTGCGCCAATTGAAAACTTCAACCGAAGCCATGTCCTTTTCCACAATTAGGAGATTAAGCGGAAGCGGAAAGAGAAGGGGTAATGATGAATAAACTCTTTGTATTTCTAATCAATTCGGGTGCAAAATCGTTGTGAGTGTTGGAAAAGGTTTACGGCGTTTCAGTGTTATCAAAAACACAAGCCTATGAGTGGTACAAAGGCTTCAAGGACGGTCGAGAGATCGTTGAATACATGCCTCGTTCTGGACGACCTTCGACGTCTTCAACTGGAGAAAATAGTAAAAAAAAATGAAGGATATGGTACTTGAAAATAGTCAAGCAAGTGTTAGAGAAATGGGAAGAAAGCTCGACATCTCTCGCGGTCCGTTCGAATGATTTTGGTGGATATTTTGGGTATAAAACACGTTCTTGTTCTATAAAGCTGGCCTTTTTGGACAAGCTAGATTGTCCGATCTCTGATCCTACATTCATGTAGAGCATTGTAACTGCCGATAATTATGAGTTTGACATGCAAACAAGTTATCAGTCATCGGAATAGAGGAAAAAAACGAGCTGACCCAAAACGAAACACGCCAAAGCCGATCAAAAATCAAGATTTGGTGCATCATCAATTTGTTCCCAATGGAACAATATCAATAAGACCAACGTTGTGGAAGAAAAATTCTTAGATTTTAAACGATAATAATGCACCATCGCATCGAGCCACGATTGTGACCGAATGTAAAATCAATGAGTACCATCGATCAACCACCGTATTGACCAGATCTGGCTCCGTATGATTTTTGACTGTTCTCCAAACTAAAACTGCCGGAAACCCTTTTTCAGTCGATCGAAGAAATAAAACAAAATTCGCTGACGAAACTGAAGGCCATCCCAAAAAGTGTTTCAAGGATTGGAGAAATCATTGTTGGTGGGGCTTACTTGGAAAGCAATCAAATAAATATTAATGAATAATTGAATACTTTGCCCTTTACTTACAATTTCTGGGTACTTTTTTGTCACAATGTATATGCAAGTAGTATATGATTTGTAAAAATTACTAGGATTCCGACAATCTGGTTGACATTTTACACCTTAATTGATTTTCCTCCAAAAATTGCTCTCAAAATGCCACCTAGCCAAGAATCATCAACTTCACACACCAATTCGGATGATGAAGACTAGGTATTAAGGTAAAACACCTATTTTTTGCTGGAAAAGAGAAATTAATCGTAGAGTCAATGTGTTATTATATATGCCAACCAGCGTTTTCGGTTAAAAGCCAATTACTTTCTTGAAGATTAATACTTTCTTTTAATACCTGCTCCAGATATGCCACACAAAAGCACAACAACAATGGTGAAATCCACCTTCACCTCGCGGTAATTTATTGGCATAATTGTTTTTAAATATTCGCCATGATTGATGATTTAGTAAAACAGCTGACAGAGAAAATAATTCAAAATAACCCAATGTGTGTGTGTGTATGTGTATGTACGATTGAGCTCTAATGTACTCACTTCATAGATGTATGGAGCACGTATACGCCCCGTAGTCCACATTGTCTGCTCATCGAAATACTTCGGGTATGTGTTGCTGTGCGCGCTTCAAGGATTTCACTGTTTTTCCACGTTCTCAAGGCAACAACGCTTTCGTATAATTGAAATGTTTTCCACCTCCAACAATGAACCACCACCAACAACAAACCAAAAAAGCGCATTCAATTTTATACATAAATAATGTGTTTTTCTGTGCTATTGCTATTCCTAGAAGGTTGCCAGCGCCTGACCTTTTCTATGTCAAAGCCAATGATGCGTGTCAAGTGTGTGGGCGGAGAGGAAGCCAGGCGTGAGAGACTACTGTTAAATTGTGCATTTGAAGATAATAAATTTGAAGACAATAAATGTCTAAACGGATATTTTTGGTATGTAACTATTGTATGTATGTATGTGTGTAGGTATTTGTGAGTGCAAATAACAATGTGTCGAAAAAGTTGGCATTACTGTAAATGTTTGGAACCTGCAAAAATTAATATTAGAGTTTCGGTGTTTTATTGTGAACAACTATTTCGATTAATTATTACAAAAGTTTTTTTTTTAATTTTTTCTCGATTTTGAATTATTTTGCCTTCATAAAATTGTTAAGCTATTTTTTATGAAACTGAAAATTCAAATAGTTCATTTTTATTGGAGTTGCGTAATTCTCAAATCTCTTTGTACTAGGGTCCAAATTAAAGCTTGTAGAAAAATATGTTTTCATGAAAAGTGTGAAAACAAAAAAACTTTATGATATCGTATATTTTCCATTCGTAGTATTTTTTTCTGATTTTAATGAATACGAAAAAAAATTAGTTTGACTTTTTTTAGACATAAAACTACAAGACCACTGATCCAGCTTTATACAATATTCATGTTTAACTGATCTGTGAAAGTAAGCTCATATCGACCTGGATCCCACACACAATTATTGAATTATTGCTTTATCCATACTAACTTTTATAAATTGACATATTCCGAACTCCGTTTGTCTCCCAGAAACATCAAGTGGTACCGTTTGGCTCCGAAAAATACCTTTTACAAGAAATACAACATTTTTATAAAGCAGACGCACTCGCGGTAGCTCCATCGAAACTAACGGGATAATCTCAAGTTACCTTAACTATAGCAAAAATTTCTTTGTTCTTAGTGCAGTAGAAAAATAAAGAGTGGTCAAAGTATAGATACTTTTTTCAATAGACTTGACTTTTGACACCATCAGCCACCCAGCATTCATTATTGGAGAATATTCAACCGAATAGGCCAGCATACACTGAAGAAAATGTAGCAGGCGTAGCTATGAGTGTACACGAAGACTGTGAGAGTCGATTCGGCGCCGTTCGCAGCAACTCGGACTGACGTATGCAAGATCTTAAATTGAAAGCGTAAAAAATTCAGCTTGTGCAAGAACTGAAGCCGCTCGAAATTCTCAAGCGACTTTGCTTTACTCTATGGGTTCTTGAAAAGTTCCAAGAAGATCCGACATTGTCAAGGCAAATTTTGCTCAACGATGAGTCCATTTCTGGCTCAATGGATATGTAAACAAGCAAAATTGCCGTGTTTTAGAAGAAGAAGCAACCTAAAGAGATTCAAGAGCTGCCATTTCATCAAGAAAAAACAACGGATTTTTGTCGTTGGTGTGACGATGGTCGGACTGTATTTCTTCAGAAATTATGCCGATGAGAACGCGATAACGCCATGATAACCGACTATTTGATGCCTAAAATTTAAGCTCGTGATTCCGACGACAGACGACATTTAGATTCAACAACACCGTGTCACTGCCCACAAATCGCATCAATCAATGAATTTATTGAGAGAATACTTCGGTGAGGAGATAATTTCAAGTTTTGGGCCGGTCAATTGTACACCAAGAACGTGTGATATCACATCGTTAGACTTTTTCCTGTGAGAATATGTAAAATCTAAAATCCATGCGGACAATCCCGCTTCGATTCACACCTTGGGACACCAAACCAATTATGAGTGACGAAGAGACCATCTGAGACTTAGCCACGGCCAACATTTCAAAGAGATAATTTTCAAAAAAGAAATGCCACAGGATGTTCTTTCGAATGATAATAAAAATTCCGCAATGAAATTAAAGTTTCTGTGGTTTTTGCTTAAAAAAAGTAGGCATCTCGAAATTAATCACCTTCGAAACAATTAATTAATTTTCGCTTATGAAGATTTACACCTACTCCTACTTGGTGTCAAAAACATAAAGTTGCAATTCCTTTCGGAACTCAAACACCTCAAATCATTTTAATACCGTTAAATTTGTTCAAATCATTCTTAAGAATACATATATAAATTTTTTTGCCGAACTAAAAAACGAATCCGTAAAAACGTCACAAAAAACTATAATGAAACGTCTTTGAAATTGTTTTCTTCCAAACAATATAAGGCAGCTTTTTATAACATTTATGTCAACAAAAAGTTGCAACAATTCTTACGCTTTACAGTCAGTAAGAACCTTCTCGTAAATAAACGTAGAACTTAAGCCAATTAGGTACAAATAAACGTGAATGACTTTTTCTGGAAAGCAAATAAATTAATTGCTCATTTGGGATGGAGCTTGGACACGACATGGTACTTATGTACGTACACTTGTAATGGAATCGTAAAAACCGAAGAAAAGAAAAACTTGTCGTATTATCAGAAGTCATTGAGCACACATATACTATAGATGCATGTGTGTATGTATCGGTGTGAGGGTAGATTAAATATTTGCTGTACATTTGTGCCAAGTGTAATGGCGGCGTTGGGAGTAAAGGAGTTGGAGTGGTGTAGTGATGTAGTGGATTAGTGTAATTTCAAATGAAGTGTTTGTCAGAGAGGTGAGTGTAATTGTTTTTCCTTACTATCAGCGTGCTTGGTTACGTTCTTCTGTAGTTAATAACGGTTTTTTACTTTCGAAGATTAGAATGTAAATGTATAAAGGGTGATTTCCGATATTTTAAGAATTATTTGGGTAGATAAAAAATAGTTTTCCTAAATTTCAGCTATTCTTCTTTTAAGCCAGTGACATTTTTTACTATAGAAGATTGTCTTACTTGTCTTTTACAAACATGTTTCAATGAATTTTCAAGGTCAGCCTTAAACTCAACCATCTTTAGCTTTCTTCTTTAGTTCGCCGCCAACTAACTTATCTTTGTATAATCGTAAAACTTATTACTGTGAGAATCTATTATTTCGCTTTACCTGCATTCTCATCAGCTGGAGAAGCTCATACGAGAAGAGTCTGAGAACATAACACTATTTTCCAACTTATCTTAAAACAGCAAATGCCTGGCAGTTTTGTTTTCTAATTCCAGGAAAAATAAAATCGGACTACCAAAAAGACATAGCCATTTTGAGGATACAAGATGCCAAACCGTTTTTGTTTTATTGAAAAAAAAAAAACTTTTCTAGCGCTCTTACTGAAAAACCCATTACTAACTACCAAATACCAAATGTTTGTATATCATAGACTCTTAAGGGATTACTTGAGTTCCTTAAAAAAAAATTATGGTATTATTCAATTCTATAACATCTCTAAAATAGTGTTGTAAATTCTTAAGTTGATCTGAGAAACAGTTATGGAGATACAAGTTTAGAAAGTTGCGTGCCCGTCAGCTGTAACATATAATGATCGTTTTTCGTTCGACGAACCCCAAGCAACCCCTTAACTAACCTAGAATATCAAATTTGTTGGTGAACGCTCACTAGACTTTTAAGATAACTTTTAATGAGAATTTAGCTTTGAGTATGCAGAGTTTATGCTAATGAGGGTTAAGTGAGCTTGAAATAAGAACGAATTTAGATAATTTGTAATTAGCCACTGCTGGGTAGAACACTTTAAAGGTCACAGAGTTTCTCAAAGTGAACTTTCTTAGAAACCAAACAAATCGATTCAATTCTAGTGATGATTTCTGATAAAAACGATCAAAAGGTACAAGTATTGAAAAAAATTATTTGAAAGTATGGAAATTATCAATATATGATATGAGAGATGTGAGATAGTACAAAGTAAACTGTGATCGGTTTTATAAGGAAAATTTATGAAACCGAAAAAATTCCTACATTAACAAAATCTTTTCGACGTTAATATGGCGTGCATTAATTTCAATGGCAATGACAAAAAGCCTTACGTAAAACGGTACATTAACCGTCACGGTCTAACGGTTTTATTGTTTATAGAAAAATCGTGTGTTCGTGAACTTCCGCACAACAGAAATAGTGACTTTTTGGAACACGATATAAAAAAGAATAAAAAAAAACGTTATTAAATAAAATAGGGTGACATAGACATAACGCACGTGTCATCATTTTCTCTCTTCTCTAAACCTAAGGAAATTTACAATACAACTCTGTATTTACAGTTCATTTGTGGCGCAAGTGAACTAAAAATCAACTTACCTGCGGCGTGCGCGTATCATCGCCAGGCCCGGTGACACCGCCACTGCCACCACCGCCAACGGTGGCACCCACTGCCGAGTAATTGCACTGACAGCCCTCTTCACAGCACAGACGCACCAATTCGTGCTCGCCGCATGTGCACGGCTCCTCGTCCTCCTCATCGTAGGCGCAATCCTCACGTATTAAAATAATATAATCCGCCTCGAAAAACTCATTGCGTGTCTCGTCAAAGACGACACGATTCTTGCGCGCCGGCGGCGGACGATTCGGTTTTTTGAGCAGACCGCGCAACTGACCGTTAACTTCACGCATTTTGTTGGTGTCGATGTTAAAGCTTTGGTATTTACTTTGGTTGTGGTTTTGGGCGTTTGGATTTGTTTGTTTTGTTATTGCACTTAAATGAGCTTTGCTCGCACAAATCTCGGTACACGCTGTCACGTCGGACGCGCACGATTCACTTTGGTTTAAACGAGCGTAATTGCTTTCACTGTTCACTGACAAATTATTTACACTACCAGCGTTGTTTTTGTAGTTGTTGGTATTATTGTTGGTTTTTAGTAAATTATTTTCATTTAGCTCGCGCACACAATTCACACAATCACAAATCGAATTCGTATCAATGTCCGCGCTCACAATGACCACAGCGTTCGGCTGCACATCCGTCGCGTCGTCAATACCGTCGACCAACACCTCGTCGAATAATTCGTCGTAACATTCGAAATCGACAGAATTTGCAAATACGTTGTCAGCGCTTGGGCGCAATGGCGGTATGACACAGCTGCTGGTAATGTGGTCGCCGCTGCCGTTGCCGCCAACTTGGCCACCGATCCGACTGAGTTCACACTTATTTAAGTTGTGCACGAAAGTTGGATTGTGATTTGTGTCCACCACACCAACGGGCAATGGCGGCAGTGTACTTGTTGCTATTGCTGTTGTTGCTATGTAACCAACGCCACCGATGATATCACTCAAACGGCGCGCATCAAACTCGGACGTCGAATGGCCCACCAACGGATATAGCGCGTATATGGGCCAATAAGTGGCGGTTTGGTTGGTGTTTGGTAGGTAATATTCAAAGTTGTTGTTTTTATAACTAGTGGTGTTTGTATTGTCAGCGTTGCTGTTGTTGTTGTTGTACAAAAGAGGTCCTGGTGTCGCTGGAAAATGCTGCTGATTTGTGGGTTTTGTGGCAACGAATGCGCTTAGCCGACCACAACTCAAAGCCGCTTTCGGTAGTGGCGGACGTGGTGGTGGAGGGGGTGTTGGTGTGCGTGATCTTGCGGGTATTGCTGCAGCGGGTGTCGGACAGGTGCTTGACGCTTCCAAATCCTCTACCGGCTGCTGGACTAACGGTTGGCGCGGCGCGTTCGTAAATGTTGTGGTTTTCGTTGGGTGCGAAGGCGTCTCACTCAATTGCGAGTTAGTTAAAGTTTTCGGCGCAGTTATTATTGTACTGGCATTTGTTGCAGCAGTTGTCGTTGCGGTTGCGTTGGTCAGTGCAGTTTCGCGTGACGCTCCGCTATCCGTGGCATCTGTTGTGCCAGCTTGTTTATGGTGTGTCGACGCGCTTTCAGCTATTAGCACGCGATTTTTGTTATTGTTTGTTTCTAACACACCACTGTTTGTTGTTGTTGTTAGTAGAACACTGTTGGCATTCGCCTCACACGCATTTGTTGCCTGCGTTGGGGTGGCTGTTTCGCTATTCGCCGCAAGCACTTCTTTATGCACTACTGCCGTCGTGGTCTCCGGTGCTTGGTCGACGACAGTTATTTTTACCTCAGTTGGGGTTGTAGTGTGTGCCGTTAGTTTGTCACCAACAAAAACACTAGTCGCTAGCAGCGAGTCAAGTGCACCTACTCGTTGCTTGCTGGCGATTACAGCTGTTCGGTCGACTTCCCTTTCCTCTACCGCGGCTGCTGTCGACTCTCCGACCCGTTCGTTGCTCTTTTTGCACTCTTGGCGTGTGTGCGCTGTGGCTGCTGCGCACTCGTTGCTGTTGTAATGCACAAAAGTGTTGTTAATATCCTCAATATTATTGTGTTGATTGCAATTATTTTTATATGCCTGATTATTGTTGTTGTCTGCTAACGTCACATCACCAGCGCTGCTGTTGTTGCACTGCGTTGCTGTTGCTGTTAATTGGATTGCACTTGGCTTTTCAATGCCTGTAACTGCTCCGTTTGTCGCTACAATTACAGGCGACCTTACTGCGCCAGCACAATACCGTTTCTTTGTGCCACCTGCAATTTGTCCAACCGCAATTGTTGTTGTGATGATTTTTGCTGTACTTGCAACGTGGTTTGCTGCTGTCTTAGCCACAGCCACTAGTGCTTCATTGGCTGCGTTTGTTTGCCTTGTGCTATTGTTGTTGCTCTTTAGAATTTCCTTCGTCGGTGCGCACGTCGTCGTCGTCGCCTGTCTGGCAGCACACTGCTGCGTTGTTGGCGTCGTCGTTGTCGTCGCCGCCGCGTCCTCTCCCAACGAGCCTTTGTGCTTCTCACCTTCGAATTGTTTGCCTTCGCTGCGGCGTTTCAAGGCTTCTACCAACTCGTTGTTGCTCCCTGCTTGTTGCGATATACAAACTGCACGTTCGTCCTCGTGCACGTCCTCGACGTCCTTATTATTGTAGTGGTCGTCGTCGGCGTCACCACCGTTTTGTATACTCTGCAATTTCGTGTGCTCGTCCACACCTGCCGTCACTGCGTTGGCATGTGCCTCGTCGTCGTACTTCTGCGAAGTTTCGTCTTTCAAATGATTGCGTGTCACGCATATCAATCCACGAAAATGTTGTTGCAAGCGTTGCAAACGTTGACTAGCTGCGAACTCATCGCTACCCCGGTATAGGGGTGCGTGTGCTCCCTTGTGACTTTGTGTCTCGGCGACGTATG
Source organism: Bactrocera latifrons (assembly GCF_001853355.1). Classification (NCBI taxonomy): domain Eukaryota; kingdom Metazoa; phylum Arthropoda; class Insecta; order Diptera; family Tephritidae; genus Bactrocera; species Bactrocera latifrons. The sequence continues at coordinate 272,418 of NW_017537556.1, read as the reverse complement.
CTTTATCGCTAACGTCGTGCGGGGCGCCAACTTCGGCTATGTGATGCCTATGCACAAGTACTTTATCTGCCTCACTTAACTTTGCATTCGGTTGCGGTGGCTTTACAGCAGCATGTTCCCCATATTTTTCTGCTTCGAGTCTAAATATTTGCCTTTGTTCCTCACTGCAGCAAACCTGCTCGTAGGGAATATGCAGAGTTGTAGTTTCCCCTTTGTCGTCAATAGTTTGTTGTGCAGCAACTTGAACTAAATTGTCGCAGCAGCACCCCAGCCGTTGTGTGGCACTTTCGCTTAGTGGCAGATTAGCTAAGAAAGCTGAGTGCGTGTTGATCGTTCTCGCCTCGTTAAACACTTTCGCATCCTTTGCTCCGCTGGCTTCTATGGCAACATTAGCCACTTGTGCCTCAACGCCTGGCCGTATGCTGTTGTCGTTGTCGGTGTTGCTGTTGCTGTTGTCGTTGGTGCGTCCTTTTGTCCACTTATCTCGCGCATTACTTGCACTTTCTGGTGCCGCGTCGCTAGTGTTGCGCCCACTTGCAATAATTGCACACTTAAATAAGTTCTCTGTGTGTTTTTTTCTTTCCGCTCCACACTTTTCACTTAATACCTCTGCCTCTGCTTTGTGCACCACCCCACTTTTATCGCTTACTTTACTTTTTTCGCTCGCTTTGTGATAACTCTGCCTTATCTGGTTGCGCGTCGTCGTTTGTAGGGGTTCACCACCCGCAGTCACTGCCCCAATTGGGCTGCTAATTACAGCAGTGTACACAGAAGGGTTATTGGTGGTCGCGTCTACCGTCTCGCTTTCATTAATAACTTCACAGCGGCTTTGGGTGCAATCTGGCGCTACTTGTGCCTGCTCCGTGCTCGACGCTTCGTTCGACCACTTCTGTTGGTGTTTCTTCGATTGCGTCTGCTGTTCGTTTTGTTCGTGGCTGTGCGCTCTCCCGTCGCACGGCGCTACCTCACTGTGCCATGCACTACCACTTGTAAGCTGTGGCCTCACTAAGGTTTCGTCTGCTATACCCCGCCCGCGTAAGGCATGTATACTCGCATTATTCACTTTATATACTAATAATTCGTTGTCGTCGGTGTTGTTGTTGTTGTTACTGTTGCTGTTGGTGTTGCCGTTGTTGGCGTATTCAATGAGCGCAACATTGGCCGCCGCGCATTCAGGCTGTTGTGGCTGTTGAGGCTTTTGTTGATGGTGCTGGTCGCGGCCGCTGCTCGCACTGATAAATTTGAAGTTCTGTTGCGAATTATGTATTCGTTGCGCTCGTTGCGTATTCGTTGAATCGTAAGCAGTGCCTATTCCACTATGGTTGCTGGTATTATTTCTGCTGGTTGCTGCTTTGCTCTGTGTCTGACAGTGTCCTTTGTTCGTGTTTCGCTGACAAAATATTTGTTTAGATTGATTTGCGCTTTGTCGCTGGCACTTTTCAATTTTATCTACACTTGCTTTGGCTTGTTTCTCTTCTAGGCTTTGTTCTTGTTTCGCTTGTTGTCTTGCACTAAGCTCTTTTTTATTAACACTCACCACACGTTCTTTACATTCCTCATTCGCTGTTTGTTGCTGTGCCTTGTCCACAACGAGTGTAGACAATTCGCATGAAAAGTTTTCCTCAAAATTTTCAACCTCATCCACCCTGTCTGTATTCGAACTCCAATGGCGTCCTCCACCGTCGACAAAGTCGGGCTCCCCAGCTGTCGCTGTCGCTGCTGCTGTTGCGGTTTCTTCAATGAAATTCGAGTGCTTAACTGTTCTAACGCTTACAATTGGTTTTAATTCAGTCTTATTTTCGTCACCCAGCACTTCTACACACCGCTCATAAGTGCCTACTAGGGCTAGCTTTTCACCCCGTTTTAGACAAAAGTTGCTTTCTGCAACTTTTGAAATGTTTTCATGAATGGCCTTTATGGTATCGACATTGGCACCACTACGTCGTCCACTAACTATGGTACTGACGCTGGTACCGTTAGCGCTGCGCTCAGTAGCTGTGTCGTCTTCGTCGTTTTGCTCGCCACCCTCCTCCGGTGGTCGTTTGGCCGCACTACAGCCTCGTCGTTGTTGGTCCCCTCTCAACGAATTGGCTTTACAGATACACCACTCATTCGAATCATTTAAATTACATAAATATTTGTTATCAACACTACCTTTGGCAACAAATTCACTACATAATAGATTTTCACAATTCGCTACAATACCGTTACACACAGAAGCACTTAATTGCTGCTCAGCGTTTAATAATTTGCAATTTTTCACAATTTCCCTATTTTTGCAAGAATTTAATGAAATTTTCTTCTCAGCTGCTACAGCTTTTTCAGCTGCTGCTGCTCCAGCCACACGTCGTACTCGTATGTGGTTGTCCTCGTCGTGCTTGTCGTCGCTGGCCAAGCTGACTATTCTATGTGCTTTGACATTCACCACACTGCTTTCATCATAGCTGCTTTCACTAGTTCGCCTAGTGGCGCTATCGTCGCTACGCTCGCTGCGGTGGCCTGCGCTTTGGTTAATGGTTTGTTGTTGTGTTAAGGATTTCGTTGCGCTGCTCCTTGCCGCTGTCACGTCCTCAGCCTGTTGGAATGTGTCGTTGGCAGTGGGGAGAATTACATTCGCTGGCGCCACACACGTACTGTCGTAGTCCTTCGTGCACGTAATCGTTACTCGTTGTGGTGAGCTCGTTTCGATCGATGACGAAGTTGATTTCGTCACGTCCCTTACCGCCCCGAGCAAGTCGCTGACTCTTTGCTGTATGCTGCTACTGCTGCTGTCACAGCCACTGGCACTGGCATCGTCGAAGCTCGCCTGCTGAGTGTAACTGTCATGACTGTTGGTAGCATTGCCGTTCGCTGTGTTCTGGTCAGTGTCGGAGCGCACTGTTTTTATTATATTTGTTGTTGTAAGAGCATAAGTCGCACTCGTCAGCGGCATTGTTGCTGTCAATGTCGCTGGAGTCGTCACAGCGCATGCTCCTGCTCTCCCACCTGTACACTGCGTTGCGTCGTGTTTACTCTCCATACCACCGTTATGCCGTGGCAGTGCCGCCTCCAACCACCCAAATGTTAACGCGGCTGTTTCGTGTACTGTACTCGCTGGCGTTTCCGTTGCACTGTGTGGACATGTTAATGCCAAGCGTTTTACAAGTGGCTCTACTGTTGCCGTTGTTATTGTTGCTTCTGTCGCGTTATTAATATCTTTTGTATCTGACGTTCCCGCTTTGTCGCCTGGCATTGCCCGTACGTCCCCCGGGTGCATTGAAATTTCAGCCTCGACGCATTTCTCCCCGGCGTTGCATGCAATCGGCTCAAATGCCGTTGCTATTGTTGTGGTTGTTGTTGGTGCTTCTATCGCTAGCTCTGCTGGCATTGTGCAGCGATGCATTGCCACTTCGCTGCCTTGCCCAACGCAGCCACTGTCGCTGCAACTGCTAACAATTGGCCAACAACAACGACAACAACTATCATTTATTGCCGTATTCCTACTGGCACCACAAGCACTTCCGCTGTTGCTCCCAACGCTGCTGGCATTGTGCTTGTCGCTTTGACTTTTATTGTCATCAACAAAGCGCAGCGTTGCATTGCCCTGTTCGCCGTCGCTTACTGCCGTTTTGGCGCTTGGCTGCTTTGCACTTTTGTTGTCCCTTATTGTCCCTTGTTGTTGGTGGCTGCCTGCTGTTGTTGGTGAGTTGCCAACAATTAGTCGCTGCTTTTGTTGTAATTCGTTTGCGGTTTGCGCGCTTTGTTTGCCCTTACTTGTCATTTTGCCAATTGCTATTGTTGCTGTTGTTTCTGTTGTTGTCGCGGCCGCGGCCGCAGCAACTTCCACACCCTCCGTTACCATTATCGCCGGCGTTGGCTCTGCGTCGCTTGCTGATCGCTGTGAGTTGGTCGTGGAGAAGATCAGTAAATCAAGAAACAGCATTTTTATTGTTGGCACATTTCACAATGCGTCACCAAGCTGGCCGTTCGGCTTCACCGGCTTTCGAGCATTTAAGAACTGTAAACAAAAAGAAAAATATAATCATGATGAGTCCACACCGTCAATTATACATAAGTATATGGCGACTGATCGTGCTTAAACAAAGCAGAGGTAAATGAGACGCTCCCAACAAAATCAATGAAAGAAAAAGAAAATAATGCGAAAAAAGTAACGGAAATCAATTTACAAATCACCTAAGAATAGCTCCTTATTGACGCGGTTTAACTGGACAAGTCAAAAATTCCACGTCTCTATCAACCAGGTCTAATTTTAGTTAAATCTATTACTAGTTTGAACTAAAAAGTCGACTAACTTTAGGACGTTCGAGACAAAGATGTCTCAAAAGATTTGAGGACCTTTTATAGTCCCTATAATCATCGCCTTTGTATATTCTGTCTTGTAAAATTAGTGCATAATTGGCTCCCTCCATATAGCAGTTCCCTGGTAATTTGGGTATAATGAAAAAATATAATTGTATTAATGAAGAAAGACTATTTATTGATAAACACAAATGCTGCTAATTCCAGACAGACCAAAAAGTTCTTCCACTTCCAGGCAAAAAGAAGCTTCGTAGCATTGTAATGGTCATCACAGGGCACCTAACTTTAAAATCCCCTATTTAGAAAATGAGAAAAGTGGAGTCGGCGGAACGCAGAAAATTCGCGGAAGATGATGAAACGTTGAAATATTATATATGTGAATGCCTAACCTTCGGTCGTATGAGACGGAACGTATTCCACGGCTCCCAATATTCCAACTTAAAAGTCATTGGGCAGTTAGGATTGAAAATAATCAGGCTTTTCACCAATATCGCTGAGTTGCTGGATAATTTGATTTGATTACGACTCCGGAGCACAATAAGCCTAATGATGGTCTGAAAGTGGACGCCTGCGGTCTGGCGCTCACACTTCTCCTCTTTTGGACCAACTAACAACAAAGGGGCAATACTGTGCAATCTGTCCGTTCCCACGACAGTCCGGTCTACGTAACCGGAACGGACCCGCATTTTTATCAGGCCAAGAACTGTCAACTCGGGCAGAATTCTGCTGATACAATAACAACAACTTTGAAATCTGTATTTTGGACTGTACATGGAATAATTTTCATCGACCATCTTGAAAACGGATGAGTTATTTCCAATATTTTTCTGTTAATGGTCCATTTGAAGCAGAAGAAAGAAAGCTATTTCACCAAGGAGATGAACCATCTCACAAAACAGTGGAAACGATATGAAGAGTGCATGCATTGTGCTTTGAAATTACTTAAATTGACCAACCTTAAGAAAATGTTCGCTGGAAAGAATTTTAAGAACAGTGCAAAGATAATCCGCGAGACTATTTTCAATCGGATTTGGAAGATCAATAAAACTGTTGGATTATGTTTTATATTATATCCTGTTTAAAAAGATCCGGCATCGTGTTTGAAAACAATAAAATGATAAGTACGGAGTGGAAGATCAAATCTACGGAATCTCAGTATTAAACTTGTTGGTAATAATAAATTAAAACATCTTTTTAAATCGATCGAAATGAGTTCGTGAATAGAAGTTTTTATAAATCCGATTACAGCGCCATCCATTGAGTTTATACAGACTAAAATAGACCAGAAAAAAGGATCTGAATTATATAGGGGTTTATGGGTTTATATAGAAAATATAAGAGAACACCTTAATTTCAGAAATGCATCCAACGAAAACGTTGTGCTAGTCCCTTTTAGACACTCTTTTTTTGATGTAAATGTTATGAAGATCTCTAACTTGATTTTGATGGGGCAGTTAGTTTTTTTAGTGATCCGATATAGGTGCTTCTGACAATTGAATAGTTTCTAGGAAAGAAAAGGACGAGTACAAAATCATAGAGCGTAAAACTGCCCTTAATTACTATGCCAAATATGAGCGCGATCTGCCAACGAGTTTGTTTACAGCAGCTGCTTAAATCGGAACACATCAGAAGAGTGTTGCGATTTTTACAATGGATAAAAATATCGCACAAAGAATGTATTTCTAACCAAATTTCGTATGCGGAATAGTGGAGAATGTTAGAAAAAGTTTATGGTGATTCAGTTTTATCAAAAGCACAAGCTGAATGACCTTCGGCCTATTCAACTGATGAAAATATTAAAAAAAAATTAAGAATATGGTCCTTGAAAATCGGCTTTAAAGTGTTAGAGAGATGACAAGAAAGCTCAACAATTCTCGAAGTCCGTTCGAATCCTTTTTGCTCGATTCGTTCCGATAGAGCTGATTTTTTTTTTTTTTTTTTCAGAAAGCTTACCGTAAATAGGTATCTTTGGACATGCTTCATGGAGAGCATTATAACTGCCGCTGAGACATGGTTTTATGAGTTTGGCATGCAAGCAAGTCAACAATAATCGGAATGAAATGAAAAAACGAACCAAAACCAAAAAAGACTTTGCCAAAGCTCAAAAATCAAGGTGATGCTCATTGTGTTTTCGATATTCGTGGTTTGGTGCGTCATGAATTTGAATTTTGAATGCCAATTTGCTGTAACAAAGTCAATTCATTAAAAACAAAATTTAGTGTACTAAACTTTTTCAACAGGGAGTATAAACCATATGCAAATTAATAAACTACGTACCGAACTTCTGTCAGAATTAATTATTTTTATCATTTGCAAAGCGTGGGAACTCACTCAACTTTTARCTACCTGCACACACACACAGACATACACGCTATAGAATTTTCTTATCTCAGAAAGTATTACCTTCTTATTATAAGCAATTTATTTTCGTTACTTTCACGGTAGTCAATATTTCGCGCTCAAAAACAGTTTTCAATTTATATTTATGGATATTTCTCTTCGATTACACATGACAGGTGCATGCCACCTTACATACACGCATAGATGTCCTCACAGGACATTGCACAACAACAATACACCTTGCTTCCCACAAGCAGAAAAACAAGTACGACCACCGAAAAGTACACGAAATTCCCTCACACACACAAACACACGCGAAGAGCCGAGTGCGCGCAGGTAATATCAGGTCACGCTTCAGAGGCGATCGAGCGTTTGCATAAAGTATTTATATTTTTACATGTATAGTATAGTGGACGAGGGTATTTTCGCCGCGTAGAATAGGCGAACACAACAAAAAGCCAAAAACAAGAAACACAAACATTAATGACACAATAAAAGGTAATAAAAAAAAAGTCGCGATTGGTGGTTAAAATTGTCTCGCTCGGACGGTGGTTGTTCACTTTCTGTACATTTTTTCGGATTCCGAACCGCACGCCTGTTTTTGTTGTTGTTTTGGAACGCGTACATATAATAAATAAGAATTAATTCAGCGGACTACTCGTTAAGACACAAGAAAAACGCGTCCGTTCTCAAAGGTTTTCGGAAGTAAACTGAAATGCTCGCACAGAAGCCCGGCCCTGGCAACCCAATACGTGCGCACATTGAAGTCTTTGAATGGGCTGAGAAAATAATATGTAATAATAAGTAAAAGAGGGACATTTGCGACTATCTTTATGTGTATGTATGTATGTATGTATGTTTCTATGCTGTCTGACTTAGTTAGTTGGAAATTTATTTTCCAGCGCATAATAACAAAGTCGCGCGTACATAGCGACATTCCCCTGCACGAATACAGCGTTAATGCATGCTTATTACGGTATACTCACCGCACGCATGCGCAGAAGCGCAACACAAACTTAAGTCGAGTTGGCCCTGTTCGAGTCGTGTGTAAGCCCAGACCAATACAGACACGAGCTGTGGGAGTCTACCACTGCAATGATGTCTGCGCATGCGCACGATACATACATATATACTCATGTGCGCTTGTGTAGGAGTAAGCGTTTGTTGAGTGGCGGCTTCTTCAGTTTTTGATATATTCATGGTTTTTGCTACCGCCAGAGTTAGAGCTTTGCTTGTGCGCGTGTGAAAATTTAGCGTCAACACTTAGTCTCGAAGACATCTTTGCCAGCACCAGCGTAATATCCCCTCCAAGACTAATACAATTAAACACTGCAACTACTGTTCATCGCTCAGTTCTCATGTTTGGGAATTATGCGCCACCACACTTAGTGATAGCGGTCGTCTTCCAAAGTGTCTGAACGAGGTTTGGGCAGCGTTTTTAAGAAGTGATCTTGCTTAGTAAACGTAATAAACGGTTAACGGTAAATGAATGCTTCGTATGTATGTACTTTGTGGGCATATAGGAAGTAAATGATCCCTCACTTAAGTGTGTGACCGGGTATCATTTGACGAAATCACAACACTGGTCTACCTCAATGGAGAAATGGTTTTATTTTTTTTTTTTTTTAATAATAACCAACAAAGATTGTGATAATTATGCAGGCGTAGAGACGATCTTTTTTTTTTTTGCAATCTCGCTTTTGTTGTTGTTTCTGTGGTTGTTTTACATAGAATATTAAAATAATACGAAAACACTTTTTTATGGTTGATTCGCCAGTGATCCACCTTAGATAGTTTTTAAAGAGACAGCTAAACTTCTTTTTCATAGCCGATCTGAAAGAAAAGTTTTAATACATATTGGAATTATAAAAGAGAACACTCCAGCTTTGAAGGTTTTCAATCAGGACCCGCCTGTGGAAGCAGAGGAAGAGAAAGATATCCACTTCATTGGAGAGAGCAGGTAGAGAAGGACCTGGCTGTACTTGGTATCTTTAATTGGCATATAGCGAAAAGGAGAAGCGACTGGCGCGCTGTTTCAATCCATACCCATTAGAGAAAAAGAAGATAAGCACAAAAATAAAAGCTTACAATGATAAATGGCGATATTGGTCGATTGGGGGAAAGAAGAGAGCTGATGATGCACTCCCAGATTTCTCCCCTTCTTGCGTTGAGGTAGCTCGAAAACATCAAGCTACTTCGTTAACAGAAGCATGTGAGCTGGGTTTCCATTTCTCATTGGAGTTCTAGCGGTGGAACTTTGGGCTTTGCGTGAGCATAGTAGAAGCTGATGAACAACTAGCTCTTGCGATGTTGAAAGATCCTTCCAGTCCAAAAGCCACAACATCCATTGAATTACTTGACCCTTGACCCGCTAAAAAAAGTTCACACTGAAGAAGAATAAAATGCATTTTAGCAAGATCTTTTGTCCAATTTTTTCCGCTTTTCAGACCTCAAGAATGTTCGATGGAAAGGAATTTAACAGCAATGACATATCGTGGTCAAACATATGCTTTTTTGGAGCAAAAGACAAATTGTTGCCTAAAAATTAACGGGTGATCCAAGTAGACTCTTTTCAATAGCATTTTTTGCTTAGCTGAGAGTGTACACGAAGACCGTGGAGAGGCGATTCGGACTCGTTCGCAGCAATTCAGACTGACATATGGAACGACTTGGCGCATATTACATCTGGAAAAACACAACGGTTTTGTGTGGTTTGTGGGTCGATGGAATAATCGATCCATATTTATTCAAAAGTAATGCCTGTAAGAACGTGACCGTCAAAGGCGACCTGAAATTCATGCCTGAAATTGAAGCTGATGATATCGGCGACATTTGATTTCGACAAGACGGCGCCTCTGCCCACACATCATATCAATCAATGGATTTATTAAGGCAACAATTCGGTGAGCAGATAATTTTACGTTTGAACCGGCCGATTGACCACTAAGATCATGTGATATCACATCGTTAGACTTTTTCCTGTGGGAATATTTAAAATCTAAAATCTATGCGGGCAATCTCGCTTCGATTTAGGTCAAAATATCAAGAGTGTCTTTCGCCAGTTACCAGTCGAAAAACTCGAACGAGTCATCGATTGTTGGACTCAACGGGTGAACCATCTGAAACGTAGCCGCGGGTAACATTTGAGAGAGATAATCTTTAAAAAATTAATGTCAAAGAATGTTTTTTGCGAATGATAATAAACATTCTCCATTAGATTTGAAGTTTCTGTGTTTTATCTTAAAAAAAAAGAAGGAAACCTCGAAATGGATCACCTTATATATAAAAAGTTTGGAATAGTTTATACGAATAAAAATCGTAATACCTTTTTCTCAACGATACATCTCCTGCCAATACTCTCAAAACTATTGGAAAAACTGCTTGCTGTGCGTATTAACAACATAATTGAATAGAGGAAGCTGATACCGGCGCATCAGTTTGGCTTTCGAAAAAATCACTTATTGACCAAGTGCATAGCATAACTCGAGTCATTGAAAATGCCTTCGAAGACAAAAAAGTTTGCTCGGCCATTTTTCTCGACGTGTCTAAAGCCTTTGATAAAGTTTGCATTGGCGGGCTCCTAAACAAAATTAAAATTCTTTTACCAAAACAATATTGCAAATTTTAAAATCATACCTTTCGGACCGTTTTTTTTTTTTCAAATTAAACATGGAGATATGTACTCTGATTTAAAGGAAATAAAGGCTGGTGTTCCTCAGGGTAGTGCGTTAGGACCCATCCTTTACCTACTCTTTACGTGCGATCTACCACATGACGACAATTGCATTACAGCAACATTTGCAGATGACACTGCGGTTCTGTCTGTCGGCAAAACACAAACTGCATCAATTGCAGGAACATTTAAACAAAATATATGAATGGACAGCTAAATGGCGAATAAAGTTAAACGATACTAAATCAGTACACATTGATTTCACATACAACAATACTAGATATATGCCTCTGTACTTAAACGGTGTGCAAATAYCATATCATAATACCGCGAAATACCTAGGCATGACCCTGGACACAAAACTTAGATGGAGTGCACATGTCAAAAAGAAAAAGGAAGAATTAGAAATAAAATTCAGAAACTTGTATTGGCTATTGGATAGAAACTCTGCATTATCCACATCTAACAAAATTCTAGTCTACAAGCAGGTGTTCAGACCAGTTTGGACTTATGGGATACAACTTTGGGGCTGCGCAAGCCCTAGCATTGTTGCACAAATCCAGCGATTTCAAAACAAATTTTTAAGATGCGCCGTCAATGCGCCTTGGTATGTTCGCAGTCACGATCTTGAACGCGATCTCGGAATCGACTCAGTTGCTGCATCAATCAAAAAATGTGCAAAGTCTCATATGGAAAGGCTTTCTGACCACGTGAACACTGGAGCCAGTGCTCTTGTCCTTCGAAGTGAATGGAAAGAAAGACTTAAGCGCAAAAAACCGTATCTCCTTATACAGTAACCAGATTCTCTGCAACGCGTACGCAGAGCACCATTAATTATTTTGTATTATACAATAACAAAACAAATTGTTCGTTACTTTATTTTATATTAACTAGTTACAATTGCATTGAAATACAAACAACAAAAAAAAAACGATACATAGTCTTAAGCGTATCTGACAAATCAACTTCACATATAACATTATTGAAAAGGAAACGAGACATTTAGCAAGGATTTGTATATTCGAATAAATACTGGCGATATTGATAGCAGTGATACCCACAATTATATTAATTATAGAAGGTATGGCCTTACCTGAAATAAAATTGTTGTCCATTCCAGAAGTTGTAAATATGATCTAACAATCTTGAGTTCAGTAAAGACATCTATTTTATTGTTATTTCGCGACTTTTTGCTTAAAGCACACATATTTTTCACCTAATTTGAAATAAACAGAACACAAAAGTAAAGACGATTAACACATATGTATGTATGCTTTTATTATTAGTTTCTGTAATTAACGCTTCATTGTCACCAATTAAGTACCTTTAAAGTGTGCCTACAATGATCCACCAGACGAGGTTTTCTACTGTTAAACCCTTCTTCTAAGAATTCCATAGCCTGTAAAGTGCTAATATGCTGATGGGAGCGATAAACAAGTTGGCAGTGTCAAGAAAGAATACGCGCACAACCACAACACAGATGAACATTTGTACACCATAAGTGAAAACACAAACAATATAGATAAGTACGTGTAAGTATGAACGCTCTACAAACGCTTTTGTCGTGCTATGTTTCTCGCATTTGCAATTTGGAAATGAAAACAAAAGCATTTCGCTTGCTTCACGCTCGAGCTTCTTGTGACACATTGTGTCACACTGCCCATAGCCGCTTCGCATTCATGCATACAATTGGACCGGCCGCTGCGGGTATCACATTCACCGCAGAGCACAACGTTTTGTGATTGTCCCAAGCATAAGAGACGCGCATGCTAAGGTAGATAGCAATGGCGCATGCGCAACAATGCCACGAAAAAAGCATAAACTACTTTCGGTGCGAGACAAATAAGTACAATGCACACATACACGCATCCATACATCCATACATAAGTGCATACATTTGTAGGTAAGCTGAAATGTGATTCTAATTACGGGTATAGCTCTGCAAAACTATACAATAAATAAATATGTATATGTATGCATATATGGATGTGTGTGTGTGTGGTTGTGGTGTTTCTGGGGGACACATTAACATTTCCGACAACTGCGATTACATATCAAATGATGTTGTGTTTTTTGTTTTGCTGCTGGTTTTGTCTAAAATTTGGTTTGTTTGCTTTTATTGCCATTGTTTTTGTTATTGTGCCGACTTTTTATAACGCATTGTTTAGTCAACAACAATCATATAAGTGTTTGTATACAAATCTGAATATATGTAAATAATATATATAAATGTGCCTGTTTTATATTTTAATTCAGAAATGAATTGAGCGCTTTGCATGAAGCTCCTAATTCTTATTGTAATTCATCCGCAATCCTTTTTTACCACTCAGTGCATAATCATATGGCTGGGCTGTCACGTAACTACTTCACTAAGCTTTCAACCTTAACTAATGGTAATAGTTGTATATATTATGCATATATCTTTTAAAATATCGGGTTGTGTGTCTCCATGTTATAATGGTAGCTATTCTACAAATTGCAGTTCATGCTGAAGGTCATTCTTATCATAATTATTCATATATTCACTTATTTTTGGTTTCAATAATGGTAAACTAGAGGTTTAAGATGGTTATATGATTAACCCTCTACATCCGAGCCTTATACTGGGCTTATCATTATTGCCTCTAGACAGGCAGAGCCGTAGGAGTTTCCTCCTAGCTGATGATAAGGTTATACAGCCTTTCTTTTATCCTCAGAACTTAATTCATAGTAAACAGGGGGTAATGCTTATCTTGTGTCTCAAGTCTGTGGAGAGGAAAAGGTCGTTGAGTGTAAAATCCGGTGAATATAATGAATGATGAAGGGATCAAATGTCCGAAAAAATATTGAAACGCATCTCTATGGAAGAATAGGTTTAACTTGAAAACAAGCGGATATAATTTTAATTTGTGCAGCGATAACTACTTTGCCAGTGTCAAACACCAAGTAAACTCAAGCTTTTTCGCTAGGATAGTATCAGGAAATGATATTCATTGATTTTCTTTAAAAAAAAAGTTTGCCTTTCCCAGGCCAACCCGGATTTATAACCAAACAACAAGGGGTAGTACATTTATCAGCATTTCGCGAATCCTTTTGGACATATCCTCTGTCAACAAGGGGTTGTACATTTATCAGCATTTCGCGAATCCTTTTGGACATATCCTCTGTCATTTTAACAACGGCATGCTGAGAACGTTGAGAAACCTTGACGTCCTATACTTTAACCCGCGTCTCTAGTCAACAATAAGGAAGTAGCTAGAACAGTAGATAATTAACTACTTTTCAGCGATCTTTGGAAAATTTTCTTTTGATGCGACACTGGCTAAACTCAATAAAGTAGGCTCCGCAAGACAATCTCCAGGCACACTTAAATATTTTTAGTAATAATTTGATTGGAAAAAAACACCATCGAAAATGCTATTTTCATGAAACTCCTTATTATTGAGGCATCGTAATTTTTTCGTACATCAGTAACATACATATATTAGAACACGAATTATCTTAAAAGGTACTTTAGAAAAATTGGCCCTACAAGTTTTGAATATCTTTCGAATGCTTTTTCGACTTTAAGAGAATGCTTCTGCTTCTGCTCTCCAATCTACCGAATAGCAGCTTTACACGAGGAATGGCCGATGAACATGGAGCGGACGTTACATTGCCACCATGAAGAAGTTCGCAATTACCCGTCTGAAGAACAACAAAACGACAGGGGCGAATGGATTGCGAACGAGCTTTCAAACTCAGCGGTGAAGATCTGACAAGAAGCATGCAACAGCCTGTCGATTGACGATTGGAATATAAGTGTGCTCTGCCAAACCACAAAAAGGAAGACCACACAAACTCCCCCAACTGCCGTGATATAAGCCTACTCAACATCGCATATAAGGTTCTATCGAGCGTATTGGACTGATAAAATGAGCAGCTGTACAGCTGCTGGCGTATGATATATTGATATCATTGGCCTCAACATGCGACATGCGGCATTCCAGACTGCATAAGGAACAGAAGCAGATGGCTCTGGTAGTGAAATAGTAAAAGACGAAATATTTCTTGTCAAACAAGCCGTCGTCGCACTCGCGACTTGAACTTCGAAGTTGTAGTTAACTTCATCTATGTTGGAACCAGCATCAACACCAACAACAACGTCAGCCTCGAAATCCAACGCAGAGTCTCTGGTCAACAGGTGCTACTTCGGACTAATTAGGCAATTGAGAAGTAAGGTCCTCTCTCGACGAACAAAAACAAAACTCTAAAAGACATTAAATTTTCCCGTCCTGCTATATGCTATGAGTCGACGTTGGTCACGTCGTCCAAATGGGTAAAAATACTCCAGCTGAGAAAGTATTCGAAGCAATATCTCCCCGGGGAGTACAGAGAAAAAGGAAGACCTCCACTTCGGTAGAAAAACCAGATGGAGAAGGATCTGAAGAACGACTTTCGCGCTGTTGTAAACTCAGCTATAACCGCGGAAGCGGTGTCTACGTCAATAAAGAAGAAAGAATATGTAACGAGCGTCACAAATGCATCCAGCACAAACCGGTTGGTGCCAAATATTTATGTCTTTCGACTAGCCTTTTGGGTTAAAAATGAACATCGTACAAACCAAAGCATTCACAGTTACATCATATCACATATTTTTTATGAACAATTAATTGAAATTTAAAACACCGATCAATCTTTTTACACTTTGTGCACCAGAAGTGGCCAATTCACATTGCAATATTATAATCAAGTAACAACAACAACAACTCTTGACAAGTGCTCATCTTTAAGTACATATTAGATTACACTACCCGACAACATTAGTGTCAGCATCTTTGATTACTTTTCCCTCACATTTTGACACCAGCAAAAGGTTTGTACAAATACATACCGATGTAAATGTGCACGTGTGAGTGAGTGTGTTTGTATATCGAGGTTTTTGATTCAGCCCCTCGGTATGTTTGTAATTGTGTGGGCCATTAAATTATGGGAAATTTTCACGTAACGTGGGAAAGTAGCGCCCGCGTCTCTTTTAGCACACAATGGGCACATTAAAACATGCCATGCCGCGTACCGCCCGTCTCGCGTCGCACGTCCATTGAAGGGTCAGCTAATAGCGGCACAACACTCAGCTGAACTCAGCGCAAGACAAGACACGCCAAAATCGGTTCAACGCTATTCAGATTCATGCACAAAATTCATATTTAATATGTATAGTATGAAGAAAAAACTGCTGAGTGCTGCTGCAGAGCGCATAAAGGAAATTGAACCCGAACGCTTGCTGGCGCGCCGAGCTGGAGCTGCCGCGCCTTCTGTTTTAACGCTTCTTTGGGTTTGTCTGCTCCGAAACCTTTGAGGTACTAACTTTGTATGTATGCAGACTTGTATGTGCTATTGTATATGTGTGAGTGCATATGTAAGCGTATGCTTGTGGCTTGTAATCTGTGGTTAGGCGCTCTGGCGGGTGTTGCGTGGCATGGCAATGTAATTTGCTCGATCTGAATCGCAATTCATCACAAATTCATCGGGTGGCAGCGTAGTAAGTAGATTTAATTGCATGTTGAATGAGTTTTAAATTTGCACTAAAAAGGCGTTTATGTGCTTTTTTTTACTAACGCAAAATATAAATTTAATTTACAATTATAATCCGAGTGCGTGGAAGCGGCAAGGTTAATGTTTATGATAGCGTAAGCGTATGCATGTACGTGTGTATATTGTCAGTCAAAGATGTTGGTGAGTTTTGGAAATCACCGTGTGATAACTGGATGTACTCGGTAGGGTGAAATAATTAAACATAAACCAATTTATTCTGGTCTAAAAAACGATTTTAATATATTTTAAAAGTTCACCTTTTCAAGATTAAGACTACAAGAGGATTTTTAAAAATTCATATTATTTTCGGAGATATATTGACTTTTGAAGACTCGGCATTCAAACTGTTTCAGCCGGAATTGATACTTGAAAGGCATTTTTCTCGAAACTCTCTTTTTTAAAACGGTATCAATGACTTCTCAAGTTTAAACGATTTAACTGAAAAATTTTCAGGGTCTCGCTTATAGACTTGTTTATATCCCGAACTATACACATTCCTAAATTTCAATTTTTCTATTTAAAAATGTTGCAAACAATCAAAAAAAGTTATACAAAAACTATTTTTATTTCAGGATGTCGCTATTTTATGAAATCTTTTTTACAATTTTCCCGTAGAATCAGACATAGCGTCATTTTCTAGATTAATATATTTTTGGTTTTAGATTGCTCATATGGTCACATGACAATTTTAAATAGGAAACACAGAAACTTCAAACTTTATGGAGCAAGAACATTTTTATCATTCTTTAATATTCTTTTGCACTTATTTTTCGAAGATTATCTCGTTCAAATGTTGGCCGTAGCTATGTTTTAGACGGTTCATTCGTTGAGTTCAATTTTCGATCTTTGATTAGGCATTTCGACTGAAAACTGGCGAATAACACGCGTGATGTTTTGCTCCAAGGCCTAAATCGAAGCGGGATTATCCGAATAGATTTTAAACTTTACATCAGGAAAGGAAAGGAAAAGTGTGATATTAAACGATCTTAGTAACCAATCGACAGGCTCAGAATGTTAATTTATCTGCTCCCCGAAGTGTTCTCTCAATAAATCGAATATCGCCGACATCCCAAGCTTCAATTTCAGGCCTCAAATAGTCGATTATCATTCTCACCGAAATCATATTTGAAGAAATATGGACCGACAATTGAACTGGCGCACAAACCACACCAAACGGTGGTTTCTATCTGGATGAAGTGGCAGCTCTTGAATCTCTTAATTCTGCTCTTCGTCCCTAAGGCGACAATTTTACTTGCTTACATACCCATTGAGCCAGAAATGGGTCTCATCGCTGAATAAAATTTATCTCGAAAACGCCGGAACTTCTTGGAACTCTTCAAGATCATATAGAGCGAAGTCATGTCGATGGTGAAGGTCGAACGGCTTCAGCTCTTGCACAAGCTGTATTTTGTATGCTTTCAATCAACTCTTGCTTTAAACTGCCAGACCACAATAGTGTCTTTCAAGGTGAAATGGCAGATAACAAAGCAGCACAGATGTACTTCTCCGAAGTGCAGCGTCTTTCATGTAAGTATGCATTTATACCGATAGCGGAGCTGATATAGGCCTTAAGCTCAGTGCATGAATCAGGATGACAACATTGCAAGTGTTTTTCTATCTTCGAGAATTCTAACGTTGGATCGATGGGCTTCACCCGAGCTCAGGAAGCATGGGTCAGCAATCAACCCTTGTGGAGTTGCGTAAGCTTTTTGGCCTAGAGTAGAACGTAAAAGGTACATTGAAGTAATAGCTTTTAGCAAGACACATCGCCGCAATATGCAAATATAAAAAAAAACTCTCAAACTAAATGGTGAATGTTAGGCCACTCTAATCTGGGCCTTTATTTAATTTCATTTTACTATCACTTTTTGAACAATACGAGTACGAGCTAATATAGACCAAACTCTTCATATATAAACAGTATCTGTTGTTGACAAAACTGTTCTTACAGTATTTTGAATGAATTTTTAAGGTCTTAATTTAGCATTCATGTCACTGCTTTGGCAATAATAAAATGGTAGAGCTCTGTAAAACTTTGATCACTTCCCTTCCTACACGTTTACGGCTTCTTTTAAAAATCTTGACCGGATGATGATTTACTGTTTTTAACTCAATATCCTCGAGCTATTTCTAATTAATTTCTTGCTAAATTGGTTCAATGAAGTTTGATTCTATACCATAAGTTGAAATGAGCTCAACTTTTTCGTAATTTTCTGGTCGAAGAATTGCTGGTTTGAAACCTTTGTGTATGTTATGTCCCACGAAATGTCCCTTTTAGTTCTTCGGAACTGCATTTAGAACTACATATGTAAGAAAATCTCCTCATATCTACTCCAAGGAACATTAATCTTTCGCTCGATCACCTTAAAATCACCTCGCGTTTAAGCTTTTACGGTAGTATGACCAATAATATGAGAATTTTGTAAAGTGATAAGTGGTTTTCGATTACTCCACTGTAAACTGGTTTTCAGTGCTTATGCTTGAGCCATCATAGATAGTCGACAGCTTCGAAGTGTACAGTGATATAAGGTCGTTTTATTTAATAACAGACTCTACTCTTTAGATATAAGCTTTGGTAAAATTTATTTCAAAAGGGTTTCACCAACTTTAGATAATAGATCATAGAAAAAAATAGCTAAGAAACCCCATTATATAAAAATGATTTATGGTCCAATGCGCATTGGCAATTGTGAGTACCGGAGTCGGTTGAACGATGAGCTGTTGGAGATATACGGCAACATTGACATAGTTCAGAAAATGAAGAGAGAGCGACTGTCACTGGCCAGATCATGTTGTTCGGATGGAAGAAAACACTCTAGACTTGAAGGTTTTCAATTCAGTACCCGCCGGTGGAAGCAGAGGAAGAKGTAGACCTCCACTCTCTTGGTATCCCGAATTAGCGTCAAATAGCGAAAAAAGAAACGATTGGTTAATATTGGCCATAACCACGTAAGCGGTATCTATGCCAATAAAGAAGAAGGGCTACTGAGAAAACATCAATATCACAGCAGCAGAAAGCTATTTCTTTTCGCCATTCGAAAAGTAGTCGATTAAGATAAGTACTAGATCTCACTCAATCACTCACGATGCCGAACACAGCAAATAAATATAACGGTATATTGTGCAAGAAAAAATGTAAACAATGGCAACCCTATAATACAAGCGTACAATTTTTCGCTCTCGCGCACCGCCAATGCTAACTGCTTTCTTCAGCAGTGTTAGTGAACCGTACACATACCAGTACAAAGCTTGTATAAGCGTCGAAGATCTCCGCACATTAATTGCGAGTCGGAGCAATTCTCTGACTTACATAAAAGCTGTTTTCGCAAACAAAGAGAGCAAGAAGAATTAAAAATGCACTGCGAGCATTTTTTACCAGAGCAATGTGCGACAATAATTCTTCCGAAATCATTGCATCTATACGCAGCAAAGCTTGCTCTATGGCGTGGCCTTTCGCTTTTCACTAAATCACTTAGCTTTTAAGGTTTTTGGGGGGCCACCTACTTTCCCGTCCAGCGGCCTTCAATGCGCTTTTTCGCGCCGCTAACCAGGTCGCGCTCGCTAAGCTATCGCGCCAACAGCTCATGCATATATATGGATGTAACAACAAATGTTTGTCTGTATATGTGTATGTGTGTCGGTTATTGCGAATATCTACGAATGACAAACTGCATAATATGTCAGACCGAGAAACGAGAACACCGCTTCGTGGCAAAATAGAAAAATGAAAATGAATTTCTCACTCAAACTCACGTGTGGCAATGCGTGACTCGTGCGCTGTGATGCGACGGCACAGCCGTGGGAGGCGCCATCGTATGGCATTATCGTACACGTAATTTGCGCGCTGGCAATTTGAGTTGTTGTGGATGCACGTAGTCAATCAGCAAGCTTGTGTAACAAATGTATAAGTAAACACAAGTTAGAATTCTCACTTTAGCAAACAAATTATATCGAAGATATAGTCTGACGGTCAAAATAATTTTGTGGAGATAAGCTCTAAGAGCACGATGATGTTCTATGGTGGTGGGAGTCATGGATACAACGTGTTTGTGTAGGTATGAGTGTACGAGGCTTACTCCTGAGATTTGGGGGTTAGAGCGTAAACAATCTTATAATACCTAGTACCTGTCTTAAGAAAGATTTCTAACACTATTAAGCTCGCACAACTGGCGGTAAGCGGTGAACTTGATTTAAGTTTCCAATAAAAAAATACCATAAAATATATATGTATAATGTAGACTGTTCGTCATTACACACCCCACAATATATTTGGATTTAAAAACTTCACAAAATTTCTAAAACACCCGCTTCCCATCATAGATTTGCCTCTTTTTCATCTTTTATTTCATGTTATTAAATATTAGGTTGTCAAAATAATCTTGCGGTATTTTTATTGATTTTTCAATTGTTCATAAACTTTTTTTTGATGACTCATGCCCAGCTCTTGACCGATGCTACGGCTGCTACTATTCCGGTCTCTTTCGACCAATTCAGCGATTTTATCGCAATTTTCGACGACAGGCCTTCCGGAGCGTGGCGCATCTTCGACCACCTCTACACCACTGTGGAAATGGAAACTGTAACGGGTCCATAAACTGCACAAAGTTTATTGGCGGCTTGAGATGCATTTTTACCTTTATCATAGTAGTACTGTAAAATATGCCGAACGACTTAAAAGAAACGACTTCAATCAAACACGTGTTAGCGCGTGAAATGAGCTTTCCAAAACGGTATAGCATGACCCGATGCGACGAATAAAACTAGAACTACGCGCTCTCAGCGCCAACAAGCGAAAATACCGCAAGACTTTTTTGACAAACTAATATATAGCTATAATAATGTAATAGATAAAATCAACTCAAAGCTGATAACAAATTATGTATAAAAGAGAGTACTGCCTTCTTATCACCACTCTAAAATGTATTCATTTACTTACAATTAAACTACCTTATTGCAGTGTCTATAAAGTTAATTGTCAATAAAATGCGTTAATTCTCTTAATATTGACACAAACCTAGAGAAGGACTAAAATCAAAGTATTCTAAGATTGCTTATTTATTACAAAATCATCACAAACCCCTTTATCTAGGTAATACAAGGTTTGTCCGGAAAGTAATAGGACCGATTTTCTGGATGCGGTAGAGGGCATGCGGTAGAGGGCATTCCTAACTAACGAACGATCAGCTCAATCGGGTCCGACAAGACATCGCGGCCGATTGTTAGTTGCACCACGACAACGACCCGACTCACACCGCCTTTCCTGTGAACATCTACCTGACTAAGGCCGGTATCCCAACGCTTCCGCAACCGCCCTATAACCCAGGTGTGACCGCCGGACTTTCATTTGTTTCCTTGCCTAAAAAGGCCAATAAAAGACAAGCATTTTGAGACGACAGGAGGGATCCAAGCGACATGCACCTAGGCTCTCAAGGCTATTCCGGAGAATAAAGGGTAAGTAAGAGGTTAGACAAAGCTTGGAATTGAGATCACTACTTTTAACCAAATTTTGTGAAAATACCTACTACTAATAATACTGATGAACAACCAGCTGTGCAAAAAGTTTATTGATGAGGAATATTTTTAAAAGCTTTCAAGCTTTACTAGCTATTCTATAGTGCTAAATCCATGAATAAAGAGAATTAACCAAACGAATAGACTGGGGAAGCTATGTTAATAATATTGAAACTCTATATTTTCGGACATCGTAACGTTATATAATCAAAACAGGAGAAACGAGCGTATTTTTTGAAGAAAGATCATCTTAAGTTATAAAACAAAAATAGAAAGCTAGAATTCATACACGTTATCCAAATAAAAGATACTAAACTAGTTAGAAAAGTGTGAAATTTGATTTGAGACACACTCACCCCTTCCACCACTCAGCGAAGTAATTTAAAAAGAAATGATCCGAGCTGGAGCAGTAGACAGTCCCCACACGCTAACGTCAGTCTCTTGACCTAGGCCACTTAGTTTGGTATTTCAAAAAACCCCATGTTTGACAATGATGCTGTTATTTTTGCAAAACAATGCCTCCAAACTGTAATAACGCAAAACTGCAAATTATGTTGATTGCAACCCTCGTAGCTACCACCCCTTTACTCACCGAGTGGTAAAATAAAAGGTAAACAGTATAAATTACTTAAAATCGCGACAGAAGCATTGCAAAACTCATGCGCATCAGAATAAACACATTTTCGCAATTTGTTTTGAGTGCAATCGTGTATGGAGGTGTGTATTCGGCACTTTCCACTCAACGAGCGCTCATTCAACAGTTGTTTGCCACTGTCCAACGCAACAAGCGCCGATTTGAGTAAAATTTTATGAACAAATTTTCAGACAATTCAGTGCTTTTATGAATTCACTACGGATAAGTTGTTGGCGCGTTTCGAAACTGTTTACCGCTAACAAATTTATAACAAAACAAAAAAATAAAAATATTTTAACAGCAAAATGACAATGAACAACTGAGCGATACTTAAATGTCATTGAACGCATTCTCACAGAATTTTTTTAGTTTTTGCTGCTTTTTGCTTAGTGCGAAAAATATGAGAAATTGAGAATTAAAATAACAAAAACAAGATATTATAGTGTTGTTTACAGAAGTAAAGCGCAAGCAGTTGGTGATTGCTAAAAGGTGTAGTCAAATAAATACGACTATGTATGTATGTGACAAATTAGTAAAAAATTAAATGTATGTGTATGTGTACATACATGTTTGAAGTGCACAACGACAAAACAATTTATATAATAAGCAAAAAGCGTTTTTTTAAAGCGTGGTTTTAATGAATTTTCAATTGCAAATTTAGAACTTAAAATACTATAAAAAAAACATTTAAA
>NW_017537556.1:206465-249527 GCF_001853355.1 Bactrocera latifrons | reverse complement strand
ATTTGTTTTGTTTGGAAAAAAAAAATTTATATAAAATATATGTAAGTTTAAACTTCTTTAAAGAATCTAATACTATATAACATATAAAATGTATAAAATCTTCACCACAAGTTTATAGTATTATTAATATGCGTAACAATATCCTAAAAGGTCTTTTGTAAAAATACTCCAATGAGACACTATTTATATAGTACGCATTTAAGTGCAATAAAGTAAGAAATTTGATATGTGAAATATGATTTGCCAGAGAGCCAATTCATACCAACAATAACTCGCGAGAAAAATTACATAAAATGAAATACAATATCATAATTAAATGAGCAATATGTTTAATTAGTGTAAATATTATTTTATTCACATACATACATACTTACGTATGTATATACGTATGTGTGTATAAATAACATTTGTAGCGAGCATATATATATGCACGTTAACAGTAGAACAAAATTCGAATAAACCAGTATTGCCACAAAAAAATTTTTTAAAATTAAAGTAATTTTAACGTTCAGTCTCATTGCGCTAAGCGCTGATAAATACCCGTAACAGAAAATGGTGGTACCTCATAGACAATCTCCACTCATATGGAGTAAAGTCAGCCGGATGTTCGAAAATCCTGACATTAGTTGTATGGGAGCTACATCAAGTTTTCGTAAAATGTATCTATTTTAGGCACAAAGATGCAATGTTATCAGTGAAACACGCTCTCTCATTTTCATTTACATAACTCAAATATTGGCCGATATAGGATGATAAAGTAACCCGGAAGTTCGAAAATCTTTACATTAGGCATATGGGAGCTCAGGGAAGTATTGGCCCGATTCATCTCATTTCTGAAACACAGAGTTGTTATTGTTGGGAAATGATTCTCTCTGAATTTCATTGACCGTTATTTTCCGTCAACTATGGGTGCTAGGGTCCACATTAATGATATTTGGGGGCTTGAACGGCATTGGTTGGACTTGGGAAATTTTTGTTCATAACGTGGCATACTTTTAAATAAATATTAGTGCTTGTTTTTATCTCGTTTGTCCACTGGAAAGTGCAAGAATCAAATGGAATTTAAAACTGTATTCTATAGGAAGTAGGAGTGGTTGTTGCCCGATTTTGCACTGTAACATAGGAATATGAGAAGAATGCCACGTAGGTACTAAATTAAGTCGAAATCGTTATATATGATTTCACCAAAAAAAAGTTTACCCTCTCTCCTAGACATCCCTCTCACACCATCTTGAAGGTATATTTTAACTTCTCTGGCTGGAAGCAAACGGTATTGAGGGAAATAATTCTTCGGCGCAATTAATGGTAAAAAACTGATTCAACATCTTGTTCTTGATTAAGTTTCATTCTTTTCATTTCAATCTTTTTTTTCAAAATATCAGGCGAATAGGCAGATCTAGAGGGTTTAACCAGCTTGTTATATGAACTTTAAGTCATCTTGAATTATCTGTCTACTAACTCCAAGTTGCGCCGATAGGTTAAAACTCTTGACGATACAACGCCGCGATTTTTTCTTTAACACAAACATACGGGCCTCGATGGAACGGTCTTCTTGCGATACTTCCAGATTCCGCAAGGATATTTACCAACATCATAATGGTCCATTTACTCGAGGGAGTACCGCCAAAACTCCAACTGAATTCCCTTATGGCGGAAAGGGCGGACTGAAAAGTATTGTACCGCTACACTATCCAAGCCCTCCCTACCCCAAGCTTTCATTTTTAAAAAATCTAAATAATAATAATCTGCCAAATAATAAAAAAGTAACACGATTCGTGCTCCGCCCCGTATGTATAAAACTGTACCAACATATACTTTTCTATAATCCCATTTATATAATTATCCTTCAATTTCTTAAGAAAACCTCCGAATTTATATCCATTCGGAAGTGACGCCACATTTTTATACCCTGAACGGGGTATATTAAGTTTGTCACGAAGTTTGTAACATATAGCATATAGCTACCATACAAATTGAGCGATCGGAATCTAGTGCTGGTATGAAAAGCTTTTGCATTTGAGGTGGTATCTTTACGAAATTTGGTATAGATTATTTTCTAAGGCAACAATGTAGTCTCCGAAGAAATTGTTCAGATCGGTTAACTATAGCATATAGCTTCCATACAAACTGAACACATAGTTACTAAAAGAAATGCTCCTGTGAAGGATATATTAGCTTCGGTGCAGCCGAAGTTAACGTTTTTTCTTGTTAGGATTTATTTTTGATATAACAAAAGAAAATTGCCTAAAATATCCATAAAAAAGAACTAAAAGCGCGAGTAAATACCGAAAACGTGACAACTTATATCATTTTCTGTAGCTATTTCAATATAGCGGCCGACTTCTGAAAACGGAATCTTTCCACCAACAGTTTTTGTTGTTTACGCTTAACTGATTAATATTACTTACTCCAAAAGTGATTGCTGACGTATTCCACTCAAACGCCGCTGCTCACTTGCACATTGCATTTGCGGATGTCAATATACCGACACACATATCCAAATATGAGAGGCGCATTGCCACCGTGGCGTATGCGGTTGCACGTGTACACGTACGTTTCTTCCGCATATCGACGTACCTGTAAACTTGATTCATCCCTGAATGGGTGCGAGTGTCAACATGCATGCTTTAGGCGCGCACGCTTTGTTGACTGAGGCAGCAAGTGCATTGGCTTATTTTCTTATTAGAATGAAATGTCGCATTTTTTAGGTTTATAGTACATGCGAATAGTATTTCATGATGCAATGGAAGGTGTAGACACTTTTGTGTCAACGTGATGGACTTTTGTAATTCTGCGAAATTCTCAATAAGAATGGCGCCGCACACATTTCGTGTACATATGCGGATAAATTTTTAGTATATATGTACATACATGTGCTCAAAATGCGCTCTCATATCGGTTGGTATGGAGGATCACCGAAATACACAAGTGACCCAACGTGCTGAGCAACGGACTTAAGAAATGTGTAGAATATTTATTCAAAGGCAAAGGCAGTACTTCCAAGAAACGTCAAAATTAATTCATCATTACACGGCTGTGTTGTTTCTCCATATCAAGCTATTGGATTCGACTCTGAGACTCTTATTATTTATCGTTTTTGCAGTAGAGCTATATGTATCTTTTCAATATCATTTTCATTTCACATCTCCCTGATTCTGCCTGAGTTCCGAGAGATTTGTGTTTTCTATGCCACCAGTTCGTAAAACTTATGGGTTTGGTATGCACGCGATTAGTAGGGGATCAGGGTCAATTCAGGAGAGGTAAAAATGTACTCCTTTATAACCCAAGCTTTGCCAAAAAGGAAAAAAATGGAAAGACTTTGATCTAAGCGCATGGTCTGGAGACAGATTTAGTTTTATTCTCATCGGATCTAAATAATACCAACAATTGTTGAAGGACAGATAGCTAGTACTTGCTTAGCAACAAGAAACATTAATAAAAAATTAGCTTGAAAGTCTTAGGGGACCTCCATAAAGAGTATTTAGCGGGGATAAAGGTATTTCTAGTAAGAAATTTAAAGTTATCCTAAATCCAAAAAACAAAAAAGATTATTATTACTATAAATTAATGATCGAGTTACTAGTCAAAATTTTCTCCTAAAAATAGCGATTTTTGTTTAATAATTTCATCCATTCGACGGACGACATAACCTAGCCGGCGAGAGCCATCGAGAGCGGTATTCCCCGTTGCCAATGCGTAAAGCACCATAAATCTTTCGCAAAACCTTTCTCTGGTTGAGGTTGGTATTAACAGCGAGATAGGCGAAATTATATGCGACTTTGAAGTTATGACCGCCACAGTGACGTTGGAGCCAAGCCGCGATTTCGACGACTGTTTGTTTAATGACAGGAGATACTTCGTCTTGCCCTCGTGCATTACCATTTGCTTCGCTTCTCTGTCCAACTCACGACGCGATTGTTATGGCCAATGATATCAATGTTATCGGCATTCGGCATTCTTTTAGAAGATTGTACTTTCTCTATTCAGAAAGGCGAAAAGAATTATTCGGAATTCGGACGAAAGAGCCATATGCTGAAGTTCACACACGTGAAGATAGTTCGCTGAGCGCCATTCATTAGGGAGTTACCAGAAGCGATACTTTTACACATGGCAGCACAGCAGCTCATGACTTATGGTCTTAGACTAAGTACCCTCTGGGTAGGCAAAGGACATCAGTTTGAGCTAATGTGAGAAGAAGAAGTCACCCTCAGTAGAGTTGTGGGCTGAGTTTGAGACCCGCCACGTAAAAAAAAAACACCGCCAATCAATGACAAAAAAGCTTCGGATGATAGACCCCCCTTACAAATATCGATCGAAGGTAATCGAGAAAATTTCGGTGAATTTTGTGCGGTAATCATTTCCCTATTTTTGATCTCAATCGGAGATACTTGAATGATCGCTGTAACCGGTATAATTGGTTTTACTTTGAAATGTTCGAGAGTTGCTTATATCTTTTAGAGCAAGTATTTTTGGGCCCAGTAATTTCTAGATAAATATGGAATAGTAGACGAATAGTGCGACCACAAAACTAACAAATTCTCAAATTCGATGTTTCGCTCTGCTTTTAACTCGTTTTTTTTTCAGTAAAATAGATTTTGAAATCTGAGAAGTGAAATCTATTTTGATGCAATAACAATTCAAATATATTCTGTCCTTCAAGTTTAAGTTTAGCAAGCTAACCATTCTCGCAATGAGAAGCATTTACTGTTATTGAATAGCTCGGAAAATAGACAATACAAAGTATTCCTTTCAAAAGTACACAGGCAACATGCAGCATAGGAAATAGTCAAAGCCGCAAAAGTAAGTCCAATAACAAAGTTTTGCTTTGCGAGAAGCACTCTCAATTACTTATACAATCTAACAACCTTCCTGAAACCATTCAGACAAACTGAAATAAACGGAACACACCCCCTAAAGCGTGCACCCACATGTTTACTTTTAAACAGCCATATAAAGACATCCACATTTGTATGTATGTATGTATGTGCTCAGCCCACAATTCAACGTGTATCCCTATGCGAGAAGCTGGCAAACTTTAAGCATAGAAATGCTGGTTATAAATATTATCAATGCTCGCACGAAGATAAAAGCAAGACTTTCACTGCTTCACGCTTTCCGATTGATCTATAAATAGTTTGAACAGCAGCAACCCTAACCTCAACCGTTGCCGAGCGCGAGCATACACTTTCGTGTGTGTATGTCGGCGTTGGTGTTGGCAGCGCGCATTGCTGGACACGCCGTCCGGCGTTGAGAGAGCGCCAACGAGAGAAAATTCATGTGCAAAAGCCAACCAACGCGACCGAAGAACGTGCAGACATGTGTGATGTGCTGCCTGCTTTGGGGCCCCCTGATGTACTGCTGACGCTCGAGCGTTTGGTGCCGGACATATCACACGCGGCACATACCACGAAGAAAGGTGCCGTTGGTGTGGTGCTGACTGGCATTGATATTGGCGATGGCGGTGAAACGTGATTGTGCGATAACACATTTGCGAATAAAACAAATTGTAGCGGCGGTGGAGGCTCAGTCGTAGGAATAACGTCGCACAGCATTGTAAGGATTAAAAGGATAACGGCGCGAAACAATTTCGATCTCACAACAAGTGATAAATATTTTTGATATTTGGATAATATTTCATAAAAAATGTGGTGAATAATTCATTGAAATATTTAATAACTGTAAAAAATTTATTAATATTGTGAAGAAAAAAATTTAAATGAAACCAAAACGGAATGAAAAAAATTTTATAAAATATTAAAAAGCTTTAAAACTAATTTTTAGTCATTTTCAACAATATCATAAAACTAAAAAATAATTTTAATAAAACGAAAAAAAGTTATAAAAAAAATATTTTTAATATTAAAAACAGCTAAAAATATTTTTTAGGCAAGTACAAGCTGAAAAACACTGAAAAATAATTTACAAAAAAACTCCAAAAAAGATATAAACTGTACGTTTCACCGAAAACTATATTTTAAATAATTAAAATTTTTATTTTTGTAGTTGCAATAAGCCCATATACGGAACAAAATATATTTTAGTACAAATATTATTTTAAAAACGTACTAAGCATAGTTTTATGCCAGAAAAGTGTAGTGAATTTTCGTAAAAATACTTTTTATACAAAGAAAACTTAAATTAGTCTAAGAAACTCAGTTCGTTATTAAAAACAACGGTTTATAAATGGAGGGCGAATCAACGGAATCTACACACAACACCAAGGTGTCGGACTCCGCTTATTCCAATAGCTGCAGCAACTCGCAGTCGCAACGCAGGTGAGATTGAATAAAAAAACTATTATTTTTTATTTTATACTCTTTTAGAATAATGCCTAAGCCGTGAAATTATTAAGGGATTACATGGGTTTTTTTGGTTAAAAAGCAGCCTTTTTTTGCAAAAATTGTTTCTCATATAAAAAATTAAATATTTTATTTGTATTATTTATTGTTACAAAAATACACTATTAACAAAGAAATTCTGAAATTTTTGAAAAAAATATTTTAAACTCTGCCATTACGACGCCATTTCTGGTGACCCCTCGGGAAAAATATGCGTCCGCGTTGGCATCATAACTCCTTACAGGATTAAAATACAGGAAAAAAATCCTGCGTACAAGTCTTTGAGAATTGTATCTCAAGAAGAAAAATCCTTCGTCCAAGTCTTTAAGAATTGTAACTCAACGACTTGTGTAAAATTTGATAAAGATCGGTTGAGTAGTACTCGAGAATTCCTGCCAACTGGCTTCAAAAACACAGTTCCAATAAAATGTGTTTTAAGACGGCGCACTTAGCCTAGCTAGCCTCGAGCGCAAAGTTCTCAAGGCTGTATCTCCGAAACTATTGTTCGGATCAACTTTACAATATTCTAAAGGTGTTGTAGAATTTAATAAGACAATATCGATTTTTAAAAACGTGTAAACCAATGTAGCCCTTTAAAAATGCCAGTAAAAAATATTTTTATAATATTAAACAAAAAAGTGGAGTAAGTAAAAATCGTTAGGATCATAAGATCACAATTATATAAAAATTTTTTTTTCGGCAATCTAGTAAACAGAAACCCATTACTTTTGCATTAAACTGAAGGTTTTAGTGGTAATTTCATAAAACCCCTCGATTATCTTGATAAAAATATGGAACAGTCGATTTTCACAAGTTTCCCTTGAGAGGAATCTTTCACCATTAAAATAAGTCATATAAGAGACAGGAACAAATACTGCCAGGTACAAACTAAAGAATAAGGAAAGTATAAGCTAATGAGTCTCTACCGAGACACTATCAATGTGAGTTTCCTAGTATTATTTTAAAGGAACCAATACCATTCATTTCATCAAAACTCGCCGCTTCTGACAGTATAAGTCCGAAGAGTTTGGTTGCCTAAGGAGGAGCTCATAAAAGATGATACCCATACGCTTGCCTTTCTGAACTACATAAAGTGCATTCGATGATTTTTACGATGAGTGAAATTATCCAACAAAGAAGTTTCTTTAAATTTTCTGTGCGGAGTCAAACTTATGGTGCCGAAACGTTCAAATGTTGGAAAATGCTTTCCGTGATAACTGTTTGTCGCGATCAACTGTTTTTGATTGCTACCAATTTTTAAAGGGGGTCGAGAACGCGTTGACGCAAACCACGTCCAGGACGATCATCAACATCAACTGATGATCAACACGACAAGAAAATAAAGGAATTGGTGCTTGAGAATCGTCGACTGTCTGAGATCTTACTGGCATCGTTATAATACCGGAAGGTGAAGTAAATACCATATCGCAAGATTATTTGAGCCTAACCAGGTTGTCATGAAACGTATTATTATTGGCGATGAGTTATTGGTATTGAATTATAGGCATTGATTCTTGAATGACCACTTCGGGGAAACCGTTTTGAGTCAATTGAAGACTTTCATTGAAGAAAACGTTGGCACAAGTGTATTAGGGCCAATCAACAACCGACCATATATTCACCACGCGCCAAATCTTGGAAAAGGCCCGTGAAAAGAAAATCGATACACACCACCTCTTCGTCGATTTCAAAGCTGCTATCGACAGCACGAAAAGAAGCTACCTTTATGCCGCGATGTCTGTATTTGCATCCATGCAAAATTAATACGGCTTCGTAAACTGACGTTGAGCAACACCAAAAGCTCCATCAGGATCTGGAAGGACCTCTCCGGGCCGATCAATAAGTTTTTCAGTTACTTTTTAGTTCATTGTAGCATCACATAATCATGACGAAATGTGCAGACATTTAAAAGTGCCTTAGACCTCTAATATGGATGGAATACAACCCAAAATAGCAATCTCATGTTGTTTCAGCAGTTCATTTCAAACCATGTGGGATTAGTATCTCATACTACTTTATTTCTTGTATTTGTTTATTCAAACAAAAACAACTGGTATAAATGAGATACAACAATCTTCTTCTTTTGAGATCAGAGGGATGATTGAAGATCTAAAAAGCTGAGAATAGGTATCATCTCTTTCAAGTCTCTATTTTTTTTTCAATTACCCTAGTATTTGTTATCACACAACTCTCTTGCAATGTATGTATGTTTCTCATGAGAGTCATAGTGAGAATAGAGCCAGTATAATTGCAAGCAATGTCACATTTCTTGTCACTACTTAACTACTTTGCTTCATTGCAGTTAGCTAACTAACATTTTATTCCATAAATATTATTGTATAACCACAAATCCGAAAGCCAACGCAAAACCTACGATAAAGTGCACAAAATAACAACGAATGAGTGTTGCAAGTGTTTTCCACCGCATTAGTTTACGGCAAATCCAACTATAAAAACAATGCATGTTCTAACTAAAAGCAAGTCATTCGTTTTATATAAAACCAGAGACATGTACCAATAAACGTGACCGCTGACTCATATAGCGCTCATATTGTAACTCGTTCTGTTGGCTCAATTGAGTGGTTTTCTGCCTCACAATGCAAATAGGTGAGAGGGATTTCAAAATAGCGCACGCGAGTGGTTGAACACCGGCATGGGCACATAGTCGGTTTAAAGTGCACCACTGTGTATAGTTTGTATATGTAAATATGTACTTATGTTTACTTAAGGTTGTGGCTAATTGTATGATCAGGAATTACTTTATCTCAGAAAAGAAGTCATAAAGTGTATAAAAATAGATTCAGTATAGTATTTACAGAGAGAACATTTATCTCAGTTTGAAGAGACAATTTCAGCGAAAATAATTTTTGGACTTTTTAGAAAGTCACTCTTCCTCTGTTTAACACGGCGAGCACTGCATCGAGTACTCTCAGAGCTGGAATCCGACATCATCTAGACAGCGTAGCCGCTAATTCTTAATTCTTTCTCTCGAAAACTCGTAACGCCGTAGGTTAGACCGAATTCGAATTGATCCAAATAAAATTAAAATAAATCATTTTTGATAATGAAGCGTGTCAATGCTAGATTCGTACCAAAAACCTGAATGATCCTAGCTTGGTTGAGATTAACTTTTTGGGCAAATACGAAACGAGAGTCATCGTTCAGTCACCGAATTGACAAGACATAGCTCCCTGTGGCTTTTTTCTCAAGAAAAATGCGCTTCTTGTGCGTTTAGGACTAAAATATATCGAATCAAATGCGCGTAATCAAGAAAAGTGAAGTATGAAAATGCTAAGGATCCTTGGAGCAGATGATGCCAGATAAATATAATTATTAAGAACCTTTCATAACTCTCACAAAAACAGATAGAATGTATACATATATATATATATATATTATATGTCAGAAACAACTTTATATGTCCTGTGAACCATTAGAGAGCAGAGAAACACTACCGTCTTGTATGGCCTAGTTTTACGACCTTTTGTCTAGGGATACTCAGTATACTATACAGTATAGCCGACAAAACTCAGAATTTGCCAGAGACTTTCGACAAGAAAACACTATAGTATATTCTTATCTAATCTCACTGCAAGTAATGGCAATTCCTAGCTCTAAGAATATTCCTTAATATAAAAGTTTCGATTGTATAGGCTCTTCGCAAACAGTACAAGTTATAAATTGTAAGATTGATTTACATTATAAAATCCTGTTGTCATGCCGATATTAGACAACAACAACAAAGTGCGTAATAATTTAATATTTGTATGATTGAATTTTCTTCCCAGCGGCAGTTCGAAATCACGTCTAAGCGGTAGTCACTCATCGGGCAGCAGCGGCTATGGCGGCAAACCATCAACGCAGGCGAGCAGGTATGTAACCAAATCCGTGACATGACCTGAATCCTTCTACATTTTATGACGTCAATTCCATTCTAACTGTTATTTAATATATTAAACTAATATCCCCTTTTTATGTTTGTTTCTTTTGGTCGTCTACTAATTTTTTTGGCCTAAACGCAGCAGTGACATGCACATTAAACGCGTCAAAGATAAGACACGCAAGAAGAAGAAGTTGAAGTGTTCAGCACAGACGAATATTCTGGAAAATCAGGACGATGTCCCGAACACCAGTGAGCCACAAAATGAAGAGCAAATCGCTTTGGGCTGTGACAAGGCAATCGGTAAATTGATACTTTCGTATCTCGTAGGCAATAACGAAACTATTGTAATATAAGCATCTAGAGCATGTAAAGAGCAATAATTCATTCGTTAAACAATATGCTCATTAATTGTAGCGCAATGCAGTCGCCAGAAGGAGAACAAAGAGACGTCATTATTGCTGGAAAAGGAGACAACCGAACAAACTAAATCGGAAATTTCATTGCAATTTCCCACACCATCACCGTTATCTAGTGAGTTCCCTAGAATGATTATGTTGTTGTATTAATGTTTGGGTTGGGTGTATACCAATCTTCGTATCTTTTTTGTGACAGTTCTGTGGTGAAAGATATTAGAGATGTATAAAATTAACAGGTCTATGACAACAAATTTAACCCTGTTATATTACACATATGTAATATAAATACGAATTAAAGTTTCTGGTGCGTGTCTTCGATAAGTTATTTAGCAATGCGCCTAAATGTAGGCAATATATAACTTTTATAGCTTTATAACTGTAGATAAAGAATGCATCAAAACATTTGGCATTGTAGGATGTCACATGGATCTGAAATTATGCTCAGGAAATATGCATGTTATGCTCAAGAAATATGCATGTCTAGTTTTCATCGTATCGAATTGACGATCTATTTAATCGTACTCAATTACAACTTAGCGAGTGGTAAAGTCGACTGAACAAGGTCTACTCTTTGGCAGAAGTCTTTAATTGTTAAACACCTAAAATTGTGATAGGAGAAATATTGTCTAGTAATCAGGAACTTCGTAGCAGTCTTAAAGATTGTAATTACCACACGAAATTCTATCGAAGAATTTTTATTAAAAGATTTCCCAAACTTATATCTTCTTCTTTATTGGCGTAGACGCCGCTTATGCAGTAATAGCCGAGACATATATATGGATAATACGATGTATTAAAGAGTAGTTATGGAAACAAAGATATAACCGGAAAACAATTTATCATAAAATAGCGCCTGGGGCAACACTCTTAAGACCGTAACAGATTATAAATTAATATAATTATTAAACTCTACAAGAACCTAGAAGTGCAACAAAACATTGTGGAATACGAAATAACATGCTACCTTATAAAATATATCTAATTCTGATTTCAATTTTATTTTTTACTTTCAGCTGCCACCCAGGAAGGTGGCAAATCTGAGAGAACCTGCGAATCGGCACCAGGGAAATTGGAAAGCTCTGGCAAGGCGGAAAAACTTAAGGAGGTAAGATTTTAGAATTAAGACTTAAGTGAGCCCATAGATTTTTTAGTCATTTTATTTGTGATGCTAAGGAAACAGGACTTGAAAAAAAGAGAACAAATGGTTTTTTCGGCAAAATCAATATGTTTTATTCAAATTCACCTTCTGCTTCAATGTTTGGCTAAAAAAGCAAGTCGAACAAGTGTTTTAGCTCGTTGGCCGGTATGGCCGCCAGTATGCCGGTGCAAGCCTTTTGAATGGCCTCCACGTCTGCATAACGCTTTCCTTTCACGGACAAATGCATTTTTCCGAAAAGGAAGAAGTCGCACGATGCCATATCAGGTGAATACGGGGAGTGCTTAATGGTTAAAATGTGATTTTTGGTCAAATAATCGTCCTTCGAATGTTGGATTCTGAGTAATTTGTGGTCGTCAATCAATTTGTGAGGAACAAACCGTGTACACAACTTTCATAAGCCCAACTGTTCGGTCAAAATGCGATAAATCGATGTTTTGGAGATGTTAAATTCCATTTTCATTAATTTCAATGATGTTTTCGACTGACTTTTGATGAATTCACGCACAGTTTCGATGGAATTTCCGGTGATCACGAATTTTGATTGGCCCACATGTTGATCGTCATTTAAGTCCTCACGACCACTTTGACAACGTTAAAACTACTCGTGCACTCAGCTTCCCTTCCAATCAATGAAATGTCATGGAATTCTCACTGGACAATCGATAAAGTTAGCAGATTCTAACGCACCAGTCGACTTATAGATGGCGCCACCAGAGGGTCCGTTCTAAAATATTTGTTCGAAAATTATATTTTTGAACAATAATCATGGCAAATTTTGTGAAGATGGATTGTCAAATAAAAAGGTTTTTCATACAAGGACTTGAATTTGATCTATTAGTTTGTATGACACCTATACCTTATAATGGCTCGATACCGGCGGTTCCGGCAAATGAACAGTTTCGATTTAGATATTTTACTTCATGTGTCTTAGAGCATCCGAGGAGAGACATTTGAATACACTACAAACGACCCAATTATAGGTCACATAGAAATCCAAATCAAGTTCCAAATTTGTAATAGTAGGACCCATATATTCCACTAACGTTTATGAAATTAGTGTAAGAATAAATATACCACTAAAACTCACTTTGAACTCCTGTTCCATTTAGTTGGCGCTTTCTAAACTTTTCTACATCTTTACTTCGTTAGGAGAGCTTCTGCTGTGTAATATCGATGCATGATGGCATAGTGCTCTTCACAACGCCCAGCATTACCGATGTGCTTGGCTTTCCACGCGATATGTGGCTAGGGCGTTCGTTCATAGATTTCGTACACCCTAAGGATCGCGCCACTTTTGCCAGTCAAATAACGACCGGCATACCAATTGCAGAGTCCCGCAACAGCGCACCGAAAGATGCACGCAGCACCTTCTGTGTGATGTTACGTCGTTATCGTGGCTTAAAATCTGGTGGTTATGGCGTTATTGGACGTCCGGTGAGTTATGAACCCTTCCGTTTGGGACTGACATTCCGTGAAGCACCCGAAGAGGCGCGTCCCGACAACAATCGCGTATCGAACGGTACGAATATGTTGCTAGTCATATGCGCCACGCCCATCAAAAGCTCATATATAGGTATGTATACATGTTTGACTTAATGCGTGTTGGCTCATTTGCATCAGCGTATTTTTTGGGAAATTCTCTTGCAGTGCCAGATGAGATACTCTCGCACAAAAGCCCTAAATTCTCCATACGTCACACAGCGACGGGTTTAATCTCGCATGTAGACAGCGCCGCCGTCTCCACATTGGGCTACTTACCACAAGATCTTATTGGACGTTCAATATTTGACTTTTATCATCCAGAAGATCTAATGGTATTGAAGGAGATCTATGAAACCGTTATGAAGAAAGGACAAACAGCGGGCGCTTCATTTTGTAGCAAACCGTATCGTTTTTTGATACAGAACGGCTGCTATATTCTTTTGAAAACAGAGTGGACAAGCTTTGTCAATCCATGGTCACGTAAATTGGAATTCGTTATAGGACATCATCGAGTGTTTCAAGGTAAGTTTTAGGAAAAGTAGGCGCTGAACGTTGAAAACAATAGTATTCTTTGAATTTTAGGTCCGAAACACTGTAATGTTTTTGATTCGGCACCAGCTAATAAGCCAAAACTTTCCGACGAAGTACGCAGCCGGAATATGCGCATAAAAGACGAGATACTCAAACTGTTGGAGGAGTCGATATCGAGACCGTCGGACACTGTAAAGCAAGAGGTATCGCGACGTTGTCAAGCGTTAGCTTCATTCATGGAAACTCTGATGGACGAGGTGACGCGCACCGATCTTAAGCTCGAGCTGCCGCATGAAAATGAGTTGACAGTCTCCGAACGAGATTCGGTGATGTTAGGCGAAATTTCGCCACACCATGATTACTACGATAGCAAAAGTTCGACGGAAACGCCGCCCAGCTACAACCAATTGAATTATAATGAGAATTTGCAGCGTTTTTTTAACAGCAAGCCTGTTACCGCGCCCGTCGAGGTCGACCCAATGAAGAACGAACAGTCTTACAGTATTTCGGCTGATGCACGGAATACACTCAGTCCGGTGCAATGTTTCGAAGGCAGCGGTGGCAGTGGGTCCTCGGGAAATTTCACATCCGGCAGCCACATACACATGAGCAGCATTACAAACACCAGCAATGCTGGTACTGGCACGTCATCGGGCAGTGCACAGCTAGTCACGTTAACCGAATCGCTATTAAATAAACATAACGACGAAATGGAGAAATTTATGTTAAAGAAACATCGTGAGGCGCGCGGTCGTTGCGGCGAGAAGAGTAAGAAGGCAACTGAAAAGGTGATGGAGTATAGTGGGCCGGGGCATGGTCTAAAGCGCGGCGGTTCACATTCATGGGAAGGAGATGCCAACAAACCGAAACATTCGCATACCAATGTTATGGATGGGCAACGCGATTACGTGGATCACCACAATATGGCGACCAACTCGACTAGCAAAGCGTACGGCACGCTACAAACGACACTGGGTGAGACATCGTTTGCCGGTTCATATGCTGCAGCTGGACTTTCCTCCACGCGCAACGTCAATCTTTGGCCACCGTTCTCGGTTGGCATCAACACCTCGCACACATTGCAGACGGTGGCGCAAAGCGGGTTCACGCCGCAGCACAGCATCTTCCCGACATTATATTACATACCGGCGACCGCAGCAGCTGCTGCCGCTGCCGCAACACAGGCGCAAGTCAAACCCAACTTGACCGACATGCCGAGCACGTCGGCACAAGCCCTGCCGCTGCAATATATGACTGGCGTTATGTATCCACACCCCTCGCTCTTCTATACACATCCGGCGACAGCCATGATGTACCAGCCCATGTCGTTCTCAAATATGGCCAACTCTTTGGCGTTGTCCGAACAGGGTAACAGCGCGAGCGCTTTCAAAACGGTTAGTATATATGCAACATACTATATATTTGATGATTGTTATTCTTAAATTTGATTACCACCAACAGAATCAACCGTGTATGCTGGCGCCGACGCCAACGAAGACTCAGGGCGCCTTCCACTCGATCACACCTGCGCAATTGCAACGTCCGTCATCGCAAGCGACATCGGTGAAAGCCGAACCCGGCTCAAACATGGTAAGGATATTCGTTTTAACTGTACAGTAGGGAAAATTATTATTTATTTTATATACGAAGGCGCCTTCGGATTCATCGAAAAAGGGTATTGCTGACTCTCCAATTCCATCGGTTATCGGCGATTATGTGTCGGATCAACTCAATCCAAATGATCTGAAGGTGCGTAAGTTAATTATTTAGATTAAGTAGGTATTTAGATAAGTTTCTTAAACATATCAAAGTTCGTATTCTTTTTCAAGTCATGCCTACGTTTAAAGACATTCTGATGAAATAGAGCAGCCTGGTAAGCTAATACTGTCAAAATAGCGAACACCGGGATTTGTTTGTAGTCCCACGGAGAAATTTTAGGTTACCATGTTTAACCTATCAGTATACTAATACTAATCTCTGAGACTATATTTTTCACGAGAGTTGTCGAAGGAGAATAACATAAAATACCATGGTGTTTTAATCTCAGTAAACTTTATCAATGCATGTGAGCTGACTCTGCTTGAAGCAAGTATTTTCGTGGTTTTTCGATGAACATGGTCGCTCCAACACATTTCCGTAACCCGAATTCATATCCGACTAAAAAATAAAAAATTTGAGTTGGTAGCGATGCTTAAAGAGCATTTCTCTTTTCTCTTCAACAAGGGGCAAGAAATTTTTGTGCGGATTCCACAAAAAAAAAAAAAAACAGATACATATTCGGTAACTCTTTGAAGTGTGATATACTAGAAGATGGTCTTATCGGTGTTACGTTAGCATAATAACTTGATTGACCGATCGCCTACAGAAATGTTTCCGTTTAACGATATGTTAGGAATTGTGGACTGCTGTTCTCAATTTTATTAATTTTTTATAAAGGAACGTGGACGTGATTTTTTTGTTTAAAACGTGTCATATAATGCAGAGAAGATGCTAGGGAAAATCCTTTCGGATCACGCACCTTCTGTTCTCAGTCGTAACCTATAATAAAGAGATGAAGAGTGATGTTGTTGTTGTTGTTTCAACGGGTACGGTAGTCATCGAGTTCTTCAACCGGTAGGCAAATGAAAAGTACTGTTTCGACGGGGTCGGACCAAAGGAAAAAGGGTGTGGGATGTGGAGGGGTAGCAGGACATGTAAAGAGGTGGCTAGTGTCATACGGGGACTCATTGTAAGGTTCACATGTCAGAGTCTATTATGGATAAGAGTTTAACCTGCTACAGTATCCAGAACGAAGCCGCACAAGGACTACTCTCGTTTCTCGCAGCAACTCGAGCTTTTCGTTCGCAACAGCCGGTTATACGTTACCGGAATTGACCCGGTTTTTAACCAGGTAACCCCGTTTACATCGGTAAATCTTTGTATAGGCTAAAGACTATCGACATTTTTGGTTTAATACACAACGTCTAGTTCAGAGAAGACACGGCTTATAATTAGTCACGTATTTTTTTAGCTTAATTTTGTTTTGCAGGTTGTAATAGCATAAACCAGTTCCATCATTATACGATAATAAGTCGAATAATTATTTATTTTAGCTGCCGAACACGGATAGCAATGCCAACAGTGATGACATGGATGGTTCCAGCTTCTCATCGTTTTATTCCTCTTTTATAAAAACCACCGACGGATCAGACAGTCCACAAGAAAACGACAAGGACGGAAAACATCGAAAATATAAGGTATGTTTACGACGAAAGAGAATAAGCTAGTATACTTCTTTTGTAAAAGTAAAAAAGTGAAAAATAAAACAAAAACAATAAAAATAATAACTTAGCTAAAATGCCCTCCACAAGGGCATTTTTCAACACAAAAAGCATTATCTTGATTTTTTTCTTCGGAGTTTGTAACGACGCCTCGGACAATAATCCATGCCAAATTTCGTGAAAATATATCGTTGTTGTTGTTGTAGTGGCAGAATACCGTCAAGTAAACAGTCTTATCTAAACCAAAGAAACACGAAAAATAAATCTTAAGAATTTACTCGAATCGTCGTTATTTCCGCTAAAGCAAAGTTAACCTCTTTCTTCCAGGTACAAACCGACTCTAAATCAATGGACAATGCAGAAGAAGACCAAACATTACATGGTGATGGTTAAAAACCAAAGTACACGTGAGTTGCTCATCAACGTGATGGCAAGTTTTGTGGCAACGTGACGATCAGTAAGCGGCAATTTTATTTACAAACTATTCCCACACAAGTCCACTTTGACACAACTTACGATACGAAGAAGTGTGAGTCAAGCGTACAAAATCACATTGGAATATTTTTAAGGCAGAATTCAACTTATTCTGAATTTCAGATTAGCGCAAGTATTGTCGCTGGCATACAATTAAATGCTGAAAATCATAATTTGCGATTCGCTACGTAACAATTGTGACGACGCTATGGTTATGAACCCCCATTTTTTTAACGGACGTAGTCTTCATTATAGAAATTGTTTATGTACATAAGAATATACATATGCAAAATTAAATTAAATTTAAAAAAACTAAGGAAGTTTACTCTGTTACGCAACAAAGTGAAATACAATAAAGACAGAATATATTTATTTAGAAAAAAGAAAAAAAAAAAGTGAACTTACTTATATGCAACATATAGTTTTTCATTTTCGTTTCTTTTTCGGCTTAGCGCTACCACTCTCCGATTTCTCCTTATCAGTGGGTTTTTTAGCTGACTCCTTTGTTGTTTGAAATTGTTGCAAATCGGCACAAAAAAGCACAGCTTGCGCCCAACCCGCATACGGACCGTAAATGTTACGTAAATGATTTGCGATTTCTTCATAAATGCGCGGCGTGACGGTTTTCACCGTCGCCAATTGTTCGGGCATATAAACCGTTTGCGCAACTTTATAAATGTGAGTATCAATTGGCACGGCCTCCAAATGACCCAACGACATGAGGCAAATGCAATCCGCCACTTTGAAACCGATACCAGGTAAGCGCACAAGTTCCTGCCGTGCGTCAGCGTAGGACATCTCACGCAACTTTGTAAACCACGCCTCACCGCCAAACTCTAGAATTTTCGCTATAGTCTGCGCGATAAAT
This sequence comes from Bactrocera latifrons, assembly GCF_001853355.1. Taxonomy (NCBI): domain Eukaryota; kingdom Metazoa; phylum Arthropoda; class Insecta; order Diptera; family Tephritidae; genus Bactrocera; species Bactrocera latifrons. The sequence continues at coordinate 231,116 of NW_017537556.1, read as the reverse complement.
TTAGCACGATAGCCGAATTTGGCTTCGCGCAAATTTACTTCTAACTAAAAAAAGAATTAAAGTTTGTTTTTGGTACATAATTATGATATACATAAAATAGGAAAATCATACCTCTTTCTCATTTTCCTTCAAAGCTGAGAGTGTAGGAAAAGTAAACTCTTCTCTTTCATTAAAATGTCCAATGCTTTGACCATATTTTGAGCAAAACCAATCAATCATTGCAGAAATTCTTAAACGAGTAAAGTAGAAAATCATTAAATAATTTTTGCAGCTCAAAGAAATTGACTTAAGAAAGAGAAATTAGATTTAAATTATAGGAATCTTACAACAGTACTATTCCTTGGATAAGTATTCTTTGAACTGATACCGTAATTTTGGAAATACAAACAAATAAATATTAAAAATACAGCTACTTCTACGCTTAAAAACATAAGTTGCATCAAAAAAGCACATTGGCTTTTAGTAAGCATTGAATGCATTATTTAAATTTACAAAAGCTTCTTACCTTTTAATGTGATTGTTTTGGCTGCATATGAATGATAATATATTTTCGAGTGGTTCTTGATCCAGCACACGCACAGCTTTAATATGTGGCGTTATAGTATCAAAGTGATTGTGGGCCGCGCGCCACTTATCCATATTTTTATTTAAATCGAAATTAAGGCGGAAGTAACGCTGCAACAGTTCGCGATAATACTTCGCTTTGTGTGTATTCGTATTAGGCACATCCGGTGCTGGAAATGCTTTATATGAAATAGCGGAATCCGTTTGACTTAACTGCCAATAGGCATTGTAAGCCACTCCTTGGAATAATGGCGATTTGGTATCATTCGAATTGAGTTTTCTCCAGCTATAAAGGATTCATATATGGTTAAAATATTAAACGTCATTGTTAAACAATCTCACCGGAAACTCTGCCCTCCAACTAGTGTAACCTCTAAATTAAGTAGTTTGGCTGGTATTGCGATTTCGCCAACAAAACAAAGTCCCATTGTAAAATACTTTTTGGAACTACTTTTTACTTAGCATTGAAATTTGAATTGAAAGATTTGATATTATGCCTGGCAAAGAACAGCTGAGCGGGATTTATATCAAGTTTATGAAACAGTGTTGGGAAACGTTCAAAGAAATATTTTATCTTATTGGTTTTTCGCGCAACTAACTAGATAAACTATGTAAGAGAAAGGTTTTTTGAATTATGGATATCAAATATAATACACGTTTTGAACTAGTATTATATATTTCTCTTGGTTATTTATTAATGCGTGCTTGTTACAAATGATTGACGGATTTAATTTGGCAATCAGTTTTGACAGCTGTTGTACTTACAGTTCACAATAACGAATAAGAAGAAGAAAAATCGTACAAATTTTTCACAATCGTATTTCAGCAATCATACGTTTTTTGGGCTTCATTCTATTTGTTTGGGTTGCGGTGTAATTTTTGTGGCGCACACGCGTACAACAGTAACATAAATTGTGGTTGGAATTATACTTAGTGTTTTGAATAATGCAGAATTAAATTATATAAAAATAGTGATAAAATTTTTAGGGTAAATTGAATTTAACAAATTTACACAATTGGAATGTGTATACAAAAATTTTGAAACGATGAAATACATGTGCCATACAACCAAATATATTTATCTCGAACATACTAACGTGTAATAATTAAATAAAATAATAATTCTCTATGAGCTACATAATATTATCCTTTCAACTACATTCATTACATTGATAGCTACAGTAACGATTTGCTAAAAGTGGTAAGCATTAGGTAAACACGGAAATCAACAAATAGAAGCAATCGAATATAGAAGTGAAACAAAGAAAATATATAAATCTAATTTACAGTGTGTGTGCGCGAAAAAAGTCAATCGTCACATCCAGAGCGTGTTTTAAAAGGTATTAGAAATTATTGAGCGAGTAGAACAGTGTTTAATTGGAAACTGTAATTATTAAACAAATTGATGGAATTTGAAAATGCGCAATTCATTGAAGCTGCTGCTGCGGCGTCGGCAACAACAAGTATTGCAAAAGGTAATCTACGAATTCTGCGGAATGTACAAATAAAAATTATGTCTAAATGAATTTATCTAATTTATTGCAGATATACCTATCGCTGAACATATACAATCCGGTTCCGGCCGCTTAGCGTCCAATGACAATGACGCGACAACCACACAATCGGCGTCCAACGTTACATTGGAGAATAAACAAAACCACCCAAAAATGCAAAAACAGGCAATGTCTGCTGATGAGCGAAATGCAACAAAACGATCTCTAGTCATATTGGCAGCGATCTTCATAGCCAGCTTATTCGCAATGGCATACGTGTACATGATATTTCCCGAATTGAATGAGTAAGTAGTATATGTTACGTGTGGATGGGGTGATCACTTCAATGCCAATGATTATACAAATTGTGTGTTGTTTTGTTGCTTTATTGCTTCCCACACATGTACATACACTCATGTGTATATGCTTTGTATTTGTTGCTTTGTGGGTTGCGTTTTATATTAATGGCATTAAATTTAAGTATTTTGCATAAAAGAGGCTGTCTTTAATGGTAAAGTGTCTGATGTTTTCGATAAATTGATTGCATATTTACATATTTAAATAGATTTCAATCGCAAAAAGTTATTCAATTATTATTGACAGTAAATAGTTTGCCGCTTCTGTGTTGGCACAATGTTAAACATTTTTTAGCGAGCTAATATAAACACTAATAGTTGTTTTAATCAAAGTTCATTCATATTTTAAAATATATGGTAAGAAGGCGATAACGCTGATTAGAGCAAAAAACGTAATTAAAAATCGAAAGTGCATGTTAAAAAAACAATTATAAGGTGTTTAATTTTTGTATTAAGGTGTATGTAATTTTGCTACAATATATGTTTAGGCACAGAAAAAACATAATTTCTTAATACATGTGCAAACATAGCTACGTTGTACACCTGTTCAAACTACTATGTATGTAAATATATTAAAATACGTAGACATATACATCCGCTACAAAAATTCCATATTATATACACACTGTGTTCTTACAAATTAGTATTCATATGTGTTTATAGTTCGTTTTGAAGAAAATAATTAAATTACAATTTTAAACATAAAAGTGACCAAAATTTAAAATTGTGAAATAATACAATTTTAAAGTAATAAAATTAATTCCACTGGCTTAATTACATAAAAATTTGTGAGATGAGCTAATAATCCTAAAGCCTTTAATAAAAACGTAGTGACAGAAAAAATAATTTAGTAGTTTAGGCGCTAATGTGTTGGCGTATGATTAGAATATCACAAAGCCTACACATAGTTTGAAATTCAGAAACCGTCTTAAATCTGAATTTGCAGGAAATATGACACTTTACAAAATCAAAAAAAAGATATCTTATTTTCCATATATAATATTAGTAGGGCAAAGCGCAAATTACATGGTGAACGATAATACCAGCAACAACAACAAAATGCCACGTTTCCTTTCCATACTTTTCCATTTACTATCTTAATAACTTTTCACACACTTAAATTTTGTTTTTGCAATTATATTGCAGTTTTACACTGCCATCTGAAAAAACATTTGCAGGCGTAACCATCATAAAGTATGCATATGTCTGTATGTAAACAATGAATATATCTTATATGCCATTATTGTGGCTTTTCGCAGAAAATAATCAGTAAAATATTGATATAGATAAATATATTTTGTATAAAGTGCAGAACTACAAGTAGAATACAAAACGAGAGTTAAATGAATATGTATATCACATAAGTAATTTGATTAGATGCAGCTTTTCATAAAGTATAATAATCTGATGTCGTAATATATTTTATTTGGCACTCAATTAACTTTGAAGTGTTGTATTCAAAATTGCTCAGAATCAAGTTCAGCTATTCTTTTGTATATCTGGCAAATAATGTTTCATATATATGTGTATATATATTTGTTGTTGTATTTATTTCAGATCGGAGAAGCAGCACATTAAGATACCCCGTGACATTCAAGACGCTAAAATGTTAGCCAAGGTTTTGGATCGTTACAAGGACATGTACTACTTCGAAGTGATGTTTGGCGTCGTTACGGCTTATGTATTGTATCCTTTTTGAAAATTTTTATGCCGTCGAAAGGTTTGGTCATATATTTATGATAAATAACATAAGTTTGTGCTCAATAGAGAACGTCATATAAATTTTTATATCAGGTTTTGGGCTAAGTTAGCTTGCCCACACTTATTTTAAGTCACATAAACATCACGTTTTAATAATTCAGTTCACAAATTGGCTATACATAGAGTACATACATACATGCAGACAYAAACAACAAAAAACACAAAGATTACTTAATTTTGATCGAACAGTTGTATGACATCTTCATATGTGCTATAATGGTGCAATATTTCTCGGAGATTTTACCGTTGTCTTGAACAATAATCCATGCCAAATTTCCTTAAGATATATTAAAAAGTTTTCAATACAAGAACTCGGCTTTGATCATTTTGTATGAGAGCTATATGCTTTAGTAGTGCGCTGTCAATATTACTGTCAAATGAGCAGGTTTTTGAGGATAAAATCACGTTTGCAAGATTTCAGATCAATATTTCAGAAACTAAGGGCCTAGTTCGCTGTATACACACGGATGGACATAGCTAAATCATATCAACTCGTCACGCTGATCACTTACATATATTCATATGTATATATGTGTATATATATTATAAGATCTCCGACGTCTCTTTCTTGGTGTTATAAATTTTTTTGGCAAATTTAATATATCTGTTAGGGTATAAAAAACAGGAACGATTACGTGTACTTTCACCGAGTCGCGGTGCATACATAAGTACCTATGTACTTTTATATAAGCGAGCACGATTTTTACAAATTATCCATAACGGTGTCATTGTGTTTACATATACATACGTGCTTATGTACTTTTTTTATTTTATTCATTTTTTTTGTTTTTGACGTTACGGCGCCGCAAAGCGACTGAGGCCAATAAACCGAAAAGCACCTGTCTGCTAAGCAAAAGAAAGCAACAACCTTGACCCAATTTCAATCTTAGTAAATACATTTATCGTTTGTATTTATGTCGCGTTCGACTTCATTGTTGTTGGTTTCACTAATGCTATTGTTTAATACATAAATACATATTTAATTTTCCTTTTCAAACGCTTTCGTCTAATACCGAACCAAAATTTAATATATATGTGTGTTTGTATACGTACAGACATATAAAGTAATACCTTTCGTTACACAGCACGATGAAAGCGATCGTTCCAAAGGTCTGCGCATGTGCGCATGCGTAAAGACATATCAATATGTTAATCGCGGAGCCCAAAAGGCAACAAGATAATGCCATTACTGACAATAGGGTAAACAGAATTGGAAAATCTCCAATGACACAACAGTTAGACACGTGAAAATACACACAGGCAATCTCCGAAACGTTGCTGAGAATAATTGCTTTTCACGTGTTTCTGTTACGACTCCTTTGCATGTCATTGAACCGTTATCAGCCTACAGATATTTATTATCTCTGAATCGTGAGTACATATAATAACAAACATATACATAACAAACGTTATGAATTCTATCGGGGAGGTGTATGTGCATATGATGTAATATATAATATAATAGATAATTATGCTTGGAAAGTAGCTTTGAAATAATATATACATATATTTTTTTTTTGATGCAGAGTATGCATATATGTAATGACAAGATAAATACCACAAAAAAAAAAGTTAAATCGGAGGCGTTTAATAACCTCTATGCTGTAAAGTTACGGGTTGAGATTTTATTATTTCCTCAAAATATGAAAAAAGAGAGAAAGCTATTAATTTAGATTCAAATGATCTAAAAAGACAAACACCATATAAAGTAGATAAATTTCGGTATCTTCGATATCAGAAAACTATATCAAAGAATTTAGAGATCCGCTTACCACAAAAATTCTTTTTACATCTTTGGKGASGCCTATATTAGAGTATGCTTCCGTGGTATGGAACCCTTGTTATGAAGTTCATTCTGAGAAAATAGAGTCCGTTCAAAAACAATTTTTACTTTTTGCCTTAAATCATTTGCATTGGGATTCCAGTTTAAATCTTCACCCTTACACTAGCCGTTTAAAACTTATAAATCTCCCTGCACTCGCTAGTCGTAGGAAAATGCTTGGTATAATATTTCTTGTAAAACTCATCAAGGGGTCAGTCTGTAGACCGTCTCTCTTGTCTGATATTAATTTTAACATTCCCGCTCGCTCTACCAGGCAGTTTAGACCTTTACTTTTAAAACTGTCTAGAACAAATTTCGAGTTAAACAAACCATTCCGCCGTATATGTCACGATTTCAATTCTCATTCCAGCATATTTGATCTAACAGATTCACTCTTTACCATTAAAAAAATTATTTTATCTAGTCTTAACATATAACATTTAAAAATTATAAACTTAAATCTAATTCTTAATTTTGACTGTTGAAATTTTTGTTTCTGTAGCTAAGCAGCTTAAGATTGCAACGCTTATTGCCTGCCCTTGCCTTTTATGACTTTTCTAATTCCGCTCACTCGCGGATTACGCCTCTCGCGTCGATTGGGCTGGAGGAGGGTAATCGTTGGGTATTATTATTATAGCTTTCATATATTTACATATGTATATGTCAACTGACCAAGCAAAATCAAGTCCTTGTATGAAAAACTTTTTTTTGACAAGATATCTTGAAATTTGGCAGAGATTTCAGCCAAACCAACGCTACAATCTCTGAACATATTGTTCAGATCGGAGCATCGTACAAACTTATCGATCAAAATCAAGCCAAATATCTTTTTATACTCCTTTATACTATTATATTATATATTATTATAGCTCCGCCGACGTTAACTTTTTTCATTTAAAATAGAGTTATGTAGGTAGCAGTGAAGCGGTGCAAATATTTTCTGATAGTTATAAAATACTAAGTATTCTTTATTTTTACAAAAGGTATCATTTTGTTGTAATGTAATACGTGATCGTGAGTGCCGCGCCATATAAAACTGAATAATTACGAAATATTCGCTATCGTACCAATTAACTTGCTCATGCACTGTAAATTGAAATATGATGTATGTATACATATGAATATTTTCATATATGCATACATTTGTATGAATATATCAATATACATATGTATGTATATATACATATGTAATAAAATTTTAATTTTTTAAAGCTAGATTGCATTTCAACATCCAAAGTGTTATTTGGCTGGATTAGTAATCGATCTCAGAAAATAATTAAAATATGTAAATTACCCTGAGAAAGATATTTGCTGAATTTGCTGTTTACACAATAAAAAAAAATAGAAATAGCTCTGATAGAATTATCGGTGCTAAATTTAGCGACCTTGAACTCGTGGGAGAGGCATTATTAACGAAACAATATTTGTATTACTTTGGAATATTATTCCTACAATATCATACAAATTTGAATTATATTTCTTTTATTATTTTCCCATATCAACACTGTTTTCCTTAAGTAATTTTCTCAACACACGCAAACAGCCTACAAACCTTTGCCATTCCAGGATCATTATTCCTATCCATACTGTTAGGATTCCTCTACAAGTTTCCCATCGCCCTCTTTCTCATCTGCTTCTGTTCATCGTTGGGCGCCACACTTTGCTACAGCCTCTCGAATTTGGTTGGTCGTCGCTTGATACGCCACTTCTGGCCGAAGAAGACAAACGAATGGTCCAAACATGTGGAGAAACATCGCGATAGCCTCTTCAACTATATGCTCTTCCTACGCATGACACCTATCTTGCCGAATTGGTTCATCAACCTGGCATCGCCGGTAATCGGTGTGCCTGTGTACACGTTCGCCTTGGGCACCTTCTTTGGCGTGGCACCGCCGTCTATTGTCGCCATACAAGCCGGCAAGACATTACAAAAGATGAGCAGCTCCAGCGACGCATTCTCCTGGACATCGATGGGATTGTTGTCGATATGCGCACTGATCTCACTGCTGCCGGGATTGCTAAAGAACAAGCTGAAAAAGAAGGTCGAATAAAGTGGCGTCTGGACGCCAACTATGGTAAACGGGGATTGGTTTAGTAAACGGCGCGGTCAATACGACTAACGGGAATGGACAATGCGTGATTTTGTTTTATTGGTTGTTTTGTCGATTAGTTTAAGTGCGTGCGTTAAGCGTTAAAGAAATGATGTAAAGCTGAAAACATAGAAACACCCAACGTAGCTGCACGTGTATGTGTGTATGTTTTACATGTTTTTAGTTTCTTTAATATTTTTTATAGAATAATATAAGTGCTATGTACATGCTATGAATTCACCTATGCTACACATAAGTAACGGAAAACAAATGAAATGTTGCAATTTATAGCTTACTTCCTTTGAATGTACATATGGATGTATGTATATGTATATTATTCCAATAATAATTTAAGCTGCTACAAAATATAAGTTAGTTAAATTTTAATTTATTTATTTGCTAACTCTAGCACTTACATAGCTTTGCAGTATTCCGATCATTGTTGCAATTTTTTTAATTCAAAAATTAAAAATAAAATTTTTAACCTCAACATCATGGAGTAAATTTTCAAATTAATTAAATTTTTAAATTTGATTGCTGATGTTGGGATTAAAAATGAAAAATAAATTTTTTATTCGGTTTTGGAGATTACATTTTTTTTAATCCCGTATTTGTTATAAATTTTTTCAGTCCACGCTTTGTGAGTTAATTATTTATTATTTTTTCAATCTGGTATTTGGAATTAAATAAAAATAATTTTAAAATTTTAATCCAATTACTTTTTAAATGTATTATTTGCAACACTGATTCTAATTATTATTATTTTCTTGTTCTGTATGATTTTTTGAATTGCTCTAGACTAGTTGTAATATTCCATATTTGCTATGCTTAAAATATCTTTCCAATGTTTCACCTTATTTTGCACTAGTAAATGTAAAAATATAAAAGACATTCTCAAAAGTGTGTCCACAAGTGAAATGAATTTCCTAAATACAAAATTTTTATTAAATTTAAGTGTCAGTATAACTTAAGTAGCCCCTCAGAATGCAATATGTGTAAATGTTAGTAGATAAATTGGTCAAAATTGCCATAAATGCATAGTCCGATTGTAGATCGAGCGAAAATGTTTGCGAAAAAGATTTCATCACTTCTAAAAATGTATTAGAGACCGGAAATGATTATACAAAACTATTTTTAATCATTGTTGCAAAAAAAATGGTATATAAGTGACTTGCATAATATATAGTGCAAATTATTCCAAAAAATAAAATAGTATTTTGAAAAATCATAATGTTCCGAATTTAATTTATTTGTTTTTCAATTTTTCTTTTCAGCAGAAATTTCATTAAATCGAAAATCGTGAAATAATATAATTGTTTAAACTTTTGTGGATTGTTTATCGCAAAATTATATTTTTATAGTAATAGAATTGTAATGAATTTCGACAAGTGTTCAAATATAGCTGCGGTTGACTGTAGTAGATAATCATAACCCAACATTCGATGATCGTAGTTTCGAATATGGGCTTCTGGTACGTATAGTAAACTAAACAATTCAAAATTTTGCATAAAAAATATGTTGCTTTTATTTACTTTCAACTTAAAATAATAAGTATATTCATTGTATCTATGGTTCAATAAAAATAATACATATGTATATAGTGCGACTCAGTTAAATGAAATATGGAAGATATAATATATTTTTTGTTTTGCTTTTACGATTTTGTATGTTGGCGCTAAAGGTCAGTTTGGTTGTTCAATTACATTTTTTACATAATGTGGAATGTGCGTTTTCCATTTCTACAATTGATTTTGAGATCTCTGCAAAGCATATTCCTAGCAATTACAGTTAAATTTCTCTCATACAGCGCAAAGGCCAACATACTCTTTGGAAATTTTACTTATACAAGTGCTAATATGAATCCATGCATGTTAAATTAATATAATAAATAATATAAAATATATTTTAGGTGATGAGATAATTTTGGATTTTTTGTTTTGTTTTTGTATATAAATTAGCTTTTTTATGTGAGCATTTTAAGAAATGACCAGTTGCTGCTTTAAGCTGCCGAGGAAACTTTTATCTGGCATTTGTAGTCTTCGTTCCGTTTGTGTGATGCCGATGTCGATAATGCAGTTACAATAGTTTATTGGACCTTTTCGGCCCTATAGGCATATGCATGCAACTATTCTGATGGCGTTAAATCCTTTTCTGGTTCATTTTCATTCAAAATTTGCGAGAGTAAATCATGAACCGGCTCGAATGCTTTTTTCGCGCCACTATTCGTCAAATTCTTATAGTCGAACATGTCGTGATGACTAATGCTGTTGTCTGTTTGCAGCAGACCCTTATCGATGCAAACAGTTTGCACCTGATTGAGACCAATTACTTTTTCCTTAACAATTCGATTAACTGCATCGTTTTTCTCTCTCAATTTATTTGGTAGCTGACCGCGAGGCAGTAATGTCTGAAATTAAGTGTAAAATTAGAAAAACGATAACACGTCTACGCTGTGCAATTCAGATAAACATCAATTGTTTACATAAACCGTGTTCAAAATTAACTTACAGGTAATACGATATAAGTGTCCGGCAACTTCGCACGTATTCTTTGCACAATTTCCACTATACCTTCCGCTATCTGCTCAGCCGTATTTTCCGTATTATTAGTGCCCACATGCAATACCACAATCTATATATGAATAGAGAGATGGTATTCCCAAAATTTATGTTATAAAAAAATTTAATAATTACAGAATAACTACATCCTCAAGGCTTTGATAAAGTACAAATATTAATTTTGGTTTAAATTAATCATATTTTATTTTAATATATCCTACTTTGCAGTTTGTTTGTATTGTTACTCACCTTCGGTTTAACATTGTCCAGTTCACCGTTTTCCACACGCCAAAGCACATTTTCCGTTCGATCACCACGTATGCTGAAGTTAAGGCAATGCATTGGTGCAAAATATTCATTCCATGTTTCCGATTCCTGCAACGTTTCTAGAACACAATCTCCCAAAAATATAACGTCAGGATCCTTTTCACGACATTCAGAAATAAATCGACGATGAATACTGTTCGAAGAATTTACAACTCAATAAATATGTAGGGTGGATCAATTAATTAGGAAACTAATTAACATACCAAATCCAGCGTTCGTCGCCATCTACGTCCGGACGTTGGGTGGGTACAGTACAGGGGTTCATTTTTTTAATTTTTTGATTTTTGCTAAGGAAATAATTTCCACACTACCTAAATACACTTAAAATTATACGGAAGAAACGTATAAGGTTTTCGTAGATTTTGTTTCTTTCTTTAAGATTTTTCCGGTAATTAATATTTTAATAAATTTACAAAAAAGAAATTCGCAGACTAGCCTGACGTTTATCTAATGCTTCTTTTCTTTTTACTAACCATTCACAATAGTGCTTCTGTGTACTTTTTGCGAAAAGATTTAGTTTTGAGGACTGCTGAGGACATTTTAATGGAAATAAAAAATAAATGTCGATTTTGTAACTTGGAATTAACCGTGTCGCAAAAGAAACATGTATTTCAAAGAGCAATAACAACCTCGCATATCAAACATCTTTTTCTTGATTTTCAGGTATTATAGTTACGTACACCTAATAGCACTTAACAATAAATAAACGGAACTTTTAACCCATGAAAGATAAAAAAAAATATAATAAATTTTATCATTTAATAAATATATTTGTATTTAAATTAATGCAGCCATTTTCCAAGCTAGTTTATGCAAGTGGTGGTAAAAATTACACATCCATAGATATTTAAGAGTGCTTGCAAAATAATTGCCATATTATCCGTTCATACGAAATCAGTTACTATAAACACTTTGTCTGAAATTCAGTTGCTACTCTGCGAACTGCTATAGCCCATATATGCCTGGTGGCCTTGGTCGTTAATTGATTCGGTTTCCATTACGTGCTCTCCAAGACTATCGCCAGCATCTTGATACAACTCATATTCATTGCACGCCATCTCACGCAATTCTTCTTCCGTATGCGACTGCTTATGCACACCCAGATCTTCAATTGAAAAGAACCCACGACTACAGGTGTTACATATATGGGGCTTATCACTTCGGTGACGCTTTTCGTGATCGATTAGATTTTTTCTTGTTATAAAACGTTGCGAACAAAAAGAGCAGACATGTGTGCGCAAGTTCTTGTCATGACTTTTCATATGTGATTTGAGGCCTTCCACTTGAGCGTACCGCTTGTGACAGAGTTCACAATTGAACGGACGTTCGCCAGTGTGTAGACGTTCATGGCATACTTGCGAATTACGTGTACCAAAACGTTTGGGACAAAAACTGCATGGAAAGCGTCGTTGGCCCTCGTGTACGACACGCACATGGCGAGATATAGCATTTTTATGGTTGAATTCCTGCGGACAAATGCTGCACTTGAATTTCTCCAGATTCGGTTTATGTATACGCATATGCGTTAATAGCTCCGTGCGCGTTACTTTGGCAACGCCACATACTTTACAAACATGATCCTTGATTTGGGCATGTCGCTTCAAATGTTCGGAGAGTGCACGTTTTGAGCTGTATGTCTTGAAACAGTGTTGACAGATATGGTTTATCTCTACTTCTTCATTCAGTTGAGCTTGGTGAAGTTCTAACATATCCTTTAGGCCGTATGAAAACGTAGCTGCATTAAAATAAATACACAATCAATCAACATATTTACCATTATATAGGATTTCACCAAAATATTTAATTTACCTGTATGTACGACTTGTCGATGAGTCTCCAAAGTATTGCTCAACTTAAAAACGGCATCGCAGCCATTTAAACCGCATATAAATCGTTGTTTGATTAAATGCTTAGATTGAATATGCGTATGTAGATGTTCGTAGCGTGTGAAATCCTTTTGACATTCCAAACAAAGAAACGGCTTCTCAAACCCTTCATGCACGGCCCGAATGTGAGCGTCCAGGTACACTTTTTTATAGACTTGTTTATCACAACGAGGACACTTTAATGACTTTTTGTTGCGATCGCGTTTACGGGAGGATGCACTAAACCTTTGTCTTCCTCCTACAGTTACTGGTGAGTTATTAAGAGACATACTGGACGTATTGGCCGCGCCATTTCTCAAAGCATGTTCCTCATCATCTGCATCATCGCTAACTGAGTTATCTGCTGCGCTTAATGCATTACGTTCATAGAATAGGGAATTATCTTCCTCGTATTCCGAATCAATTTCATGCTTTACAACAACATTCGATGAATTTTCCGAATTATCATCATTTGGTAATATAGTTTCAGACTCAGATTTATAATAGTTTTCCGGTTCTGTTTTAATTGGTCGTTCCATCAACGGAGCTAGTTCTGGTAAAAGCTAAATTAAAAATAATAATAATAATATAATACTTCAGTAAAAATTGTACAAATAAAAGCATACATTTCTGTTAAAATAACTTTCATAATTGAACTTAATATTCATACGTATAAAAGACCATATATTCTTACCAACTGATCATCATCATCATCGTCATCATTGAATTGGTAGCTTCTTTCCCTTACTACAGTCTCTGTTTTTATCTCTTTAGTAATTTCAATTGTTTGAAACGTTGGTGTCTCAGCAGAAGTTTTGGGCATTTCATCATCCAAACTATTAACAATTTTGTATAAGACTTCCGCAGAATTAATGGCCAAGTTTCGAAACTCTTGGAAATCAATCATTTTTTCATAGCATAGTTGACATAGACTTCGTGGGTAAGCATCTTCATCGCTATCCTCTGATATTTCCAAGGAAGTAAATAACATGAATAATTTTTGCAATTGCGGTAGCAGACTAAGATTATAACTATGATTTGTTTCAGAATCATTTTCGTCATCTCCTTGATTAACCTTAACCTTCAGCTGTTGAAAACTAGTAGGCGTATCCTCCTTTTCACGTTTGCGACGTTTTTGCAAACTGCTTAAGCAAGTTCGACAGAATTCTTGCAAATTATTGCGCGTAAGTTGATTATTCATTATTTCACTGCTTCACAATTACTATATTTTATAATTATTTTTCACAAAGTTCACAATTTGTCAATATCAAAACTATAATCGATTTTCTATGAATTTTTCTTGAGCGTTGGTTATTTTGACATTTCTTGAGTAAAACAGTGTTGTGACATCATTGCATCAGCTGCTAATAATAAGTTTATTTTTTTTTAAATCGGTTTTTTTTTTTTATTTGCAACATAGTTTGCTTTAATATCTACTACATATTCCGAAATTCTATATTTTGCCAATATCAATGTTATTTTTCAATTATTTTTATTAAATGGTGAACCAAAAAGATGCTATAAAATGAAAGTAAAATGCAAACATGGGGCAGGGTTGCAAAGTAGTCTCCTAACCGAATTGACAGAAAAACTAAAAACAGCTGTGCGTAAACAAAACAATTTTCTTCAAAATCTGTTTTTGATTTGATATACAAACAATGCACTGTATTAGTTAATTACTTTCAATTTATTTACAAAGATATAAAGAATTATAGTATTAATAACATTATATTACAAACTAACATCTTTAGAACAGCCTGGTAATTCTAAATCCGTCTCAACTTCTTTTGCTGACTCCACTTTTGTTTCAAAACGTTGTTCTGTGACCAAGGGAATTATAGCTTTCAGTGCCAATCCCTTTTTATGGGTTTTCATGTGCGCTCGAAGTGCTACAATCTGTATAAAACGTTTGCCACATAATTCGCAACCATGAGGTTTTTCACCAGTGTGTCTCATTTCGTGGTGTTTCAAAGTATCTTGTTTGCCAAAACTGAGATCACAGAATCTACATGTAAAGGGTCGGATTCCCTTATGTACAATACGATCATGCATGCCAAGATTACCAGAACTGTTGAAGACACTTGGGCATTTTGGACAGGGCCATTGTTTCTCTTTTGTGTGGTAATTAATGTGTGCGCGTAGTTCATTTTGTGTAGTTTTTTTCATGCCGCAATAAGTACAAATATAATTTTTAATGCCGGAATGTCGCAATTGATGATCCTTATAAGTTCGTTTAGAACGATATCTTTTACCACATTCTTCACATTTAAAAGGGTAATCTTCTTCGGGTGCGTGTTTATAGCGATGCTCTTTGAGTGTGGTTACATTTCTAAATGTTCTTCCACAATCCTCACAGACATATCTTTTAGATTCACGACTTTCATAAGGAACTGTTGTATGTTTAAGACGGTAGTGGTTTTTATAAGTATTTTCGCGCTTGAATATTTTACCACAACCCTCAAACGAGCAGATATATTGCAGTGTCACAGGTCCGTGATCCTCACGTACATGGGCACGGAAATGAGCTGCTCTATTAAAGCTGCGATTGCATTCACTGCACACATATGGTTTCAGGCCTTGATGGGTACGTAAGTGGGCTTCATAATTTTCCCAAGTTACACAGCGTCGAGGGCATTGCTCACATTGAAATTTTACTTCAGGTACATAGTTTCTACTTTTTTTAGCGGATGGCATTCTTAAGGAACTATCTCCGTTTTTTGCAGGTTTCTTTGTTTTAT
Source organism: Bactrocera latifrons (assembly GCF_001853355.1). Classification (NCBI taxonomy): domain Eukaryota; kingdom Metazoa; phylum Arthropoda; class Insecta; order Diptera; family Tephritidae; genus Bactrocera; species Bactrocera latifrons. The sequence continues at coordinate 215,542 of NW_017537556.1, read as the reverse complement.
TATGAGGAAACATTTTATGCTTTATAATTCTTGTTTTGTTGGTGTCTCGTGTTGTTGTTGATAAACTTAGGGAATATTCACCATTTCCAACACCTGGTTTGCCACAATTGTCTTCGCATTCATTGTGTTGCGCATCTGTAGTTTGAATAGAAGTATCTACATATTGAAATCTTTCATCATTTTGTTCCACGTTTGTTGCTCTCGAAAATTTGAAATCATCCAATGTATCTTCATCGTCTGATGTTGTCTTTTGGTCTCCTTTAATAGCACTTATATCTATCTCTATTTCTTCAACAACTTCATCAAATATTTCCTCTTTAAAATCTTTATTCATAGCACTGTGTGTACCGCCAGGGTCTTGAAGAATTTTTACTACCTGTCAAATGAATAGAAAATGTATTCAAAAATTTAGATTTAATTGTTTTTCATACCGTATTTTCTATACAATTTTGAAGCTTTTCATGACTTCTTGTTGAGTATGTATATCCATGCAAAACTTCAATATCAGATATTCCTACACTATTATCTTGTTGGTCTTCACTACCTTGACCACTGTCCAGCATCCTTTCATTTTCGAAAATTGTAGTCGAATCTTTATGCTCTTTTAGAATATTGTTTAAAAAGAGATGTGACTGAATAATTTTATCACGGAAATCATTAAAGGACTGTAATTTTTTATGACATTTATAGCATATGAACTGCGGGAGCTCGTCAAAGTCTTCTGTGGGCGTTGAATTGCACATTAGTATAAATTTTTCGATATCTTCATTTTCATAAACGCTATATTTTTCACCCAATAGTGATGACTTGTCCCCCAGTTCTTCAAGACACGTCCGACAGAATGATTGCATATTTTCATGTGTTATTTCACTCATTTCGTCAAACAAACTTTAAAGCTATAATTTCTTTCAAAAAAATAAATACTCCCAATAACAATATATGAAATTAAATAAGGATCTCGTCCTATTGTTTATAAAATTGCCGAAGAATAAAAAAATACAAATTATTTGACAGCCAACAAATTTTGTACGGTTGCATTCCACAATGTGCTGTAGTGCCAGATTGTCTCAAAAATAATATACAAATGCATTAAAAAAAAAAAAAATTATATGAATATATAATGAGATGAAATTTTTTTAGGCAAATAAGCTGTGTGAAGGTATATAATTCATTTAAATTTGTCATGTTAATACTCAATTGGTGTCAATCACGAATAAAGTGTTTCTTACGAGAAATTTGAAATATTGGTAATTGGCAGATAAGAAACAGGCCTTTTGACATTTTTATATACAGCTATTTGAATACATATACTCTTCGTTTCCGCAGACAACCGATGTTTCCGTTAATTCTGCCAAAGCTGACAGTTTACCGACGTAAGCATTAAGAATGACAGTTTCACAAAGGAAAAGAGCAAATAATAAAATATAAAATATATAACTACTTTGAGAAGTTAAGAAATATAGCTACAAGCTTTGGAAAGAATTATACGATTCATGTCGATATCAGGGATATTGTTATCAGATACCGGCAGGCGTCATGTAAGAACAAAAAGCAAAAGGTATTCTAACCTGAATACCTACAACCAGTCACAGCCTCGTGCAAGCTATAGTCAACTGTCATATCGCAACAAAATACGACGAAGAAAAATGTGCGAGTAAAAGCATATTCTTTGATCAGCTTCACATTCAATCATAAGACGTAAATTGATATGTGCGAAGACACTCCTAGAGCACCTGATTTATCGTATCATTACAAAGTCGTTTTCGAATTATGTTTAGAAAGTCGGGTTCCAAACTGAAAACTAAAGATTGTTTCCATATGCTGGCTGCCACCACCGAACCTCAGTAGTAAAAAAATTAAATTACGTTCAACAACAGCAAATAAACATACATAAAACGTGATCTTTTTATAATCACAGTTAATATTACAGCAACATTACCAATCTTTTAAGCCCACAACAGTGATACTTCGATCTGCTTAATCCCCACCGGTAAGTGAAATAAAATGAAAACACATTTCATATCGTTTTTAAATGTATATATTTATGTATATTTACTATTAATTTGAAATATAATAGGGTATTCATAAAAACACGTAAATGGATTTATTAAGTGTAGCCTTATAATTATTTTACAAGTACAATTTGCCATACAATTTTTGTTGTAAATTAACGACATAAATTCATTAATTTATCCATTTTTTTTTTTCAATTGCATTTGTTCCTCGTCTTACAAGCTTGTGATAAAAGTTACAAATATTCCAATGTGTTGCAGGCTATATACGTATTTCTATGAGTACCGCTAAAATATATAGTTTATTACACACTATAACTCAATTCTTTCAAGCGTTAGAATTGTTTTCATTTAGTAACTTTAAACTTATATAACTACAAATGTACTAATATATGTAATCGCATTATTATACTTTTACTAGGATTAATTAAAAAATATTTATCCAGTTATTTTTTAGCATTTACATTTAGACTTATTCATAGTTCATTATTCCTCATTTAATTGTGATCCTTATGTGTAATTGCTCATTATATTGTAGACAGTAAGACAGACAATAGTTTCACATGTTCACGTTTACATATACAATTACAAACTAGAATATTTATTTATATTTTCTTTTACTGTAGGTTATAAATTTGTTTGAATTCATTGTGCATAACCATATTTAATATTAATAATTATTTTACAAATTCCTTAAACTCTGTTAGCTAAATAATAATAGAGCAGTTATATGTAATGCTTAAATGTAGATATATATTATTTTAGTATTGTATTTATGTTTACAAATATGTTTATACATATTCTTTATTAACATCCTTTGCCTATGTGCCAAAAATAATAAAACAAAATACAAGTTATATAATCAGTTCTCTTCTTAATTTCCAATGTACAAGTATGGTAAAAAATATTTTAAATTAATATTAATTTTTTTTTATTAAAAATTTCATACTTAATTTTGGAAAACTTTACAAAGTGAGTGAGTAAGTATGAAACTTTGTTATGCTTATAATTATTATTATATAAATACGCAATTTACAAATTTTATATACAAAAATTTTTAGATACTTAAAAAAAACTCTAATAGTATAAGCACGATTTTTGGCGCACCAATGTCGTTTGGTTAACAAATACAAGTAGTTTTATTAAAATTTCAATAAATGAAATCTAAATAATTGTATATAGTATTTTCCTAAATGAATAATTTTTTAACACTACTAAAATTTTTAATAAAATATGTTTTTTTTTACAAAAGTTAATTAATCCATTTAATTAATTTTTAACACTAATAATCAGAAAATTGTCAATAAAATGTGTTTGCATTAGGATCTTTTTGTTAATTTACTCAATCAAATTCTTTTTRGAAAAACTTTCAATAAAATACATTTTACGAAATTTATATATTAAGAATAATGTTTCATTAATTTTATATTTAAAATATTAGCAATCAGGATTTAATATAAAAGTAGAAATATTTATCAATAAATTTTTCATTAAAAAATTGGAAGTTTTTCTTGCCCATTTATGTAAAAATTCAAATTTACATTAATTTTAATTTCAGAAAAGTTTATCAAACATACAAACATATGTATGTATGTAAATATACATGTACAACTCTTATTTATTTTGAATAGGCCATTAAATCGAAATAACATTTTTAACTAAAAAAATGCAGAAAACTTGTGAATTCAACATTTTAGAATTTCGAAACAAAAACTGAAAATATTTTTTATAAGGTTAAACTCGTGATTAAATTGAAAGCACGCATACGCATAAAATATGCAAAGTTGATTTTACAAAATGTAAAAAAAAAACATTTTAACTGAAAATATAATATATTTTTTTTATAATGTCAAGTTTAGTAATAAAAGTATATTCAAAATCGTTTTAAATAGAATTAGCACAATTTATAGAAAAAAGTAAATGAGGAAATATTATAATATTTTGTATTCAATTTAAATCTTTTTTAAACATTTCATTATATAATTTTTAATTATGTAAAAAATAAAGATATATAAATATTTATGTATGCTTTTACATAAAGATAAAAACCCAAAGAAAATATTTGAAATTAAAAATTGCAGAAAACTTGAGAATTCGTAAAAATCAAAATAGGTATTCTATATTGCTTTTACTTGCTTTTTTTATTATAAATCAAAGAGGAAAAATTGTGGAATAAAAAATTACGTTTTAAATTCTTAATGTTTTCTGGAATAATTACCAAAAAAAGGTAGATTAAAAAAAAAACATTATTTTCAAAATCAATGCAAAACAAATAAATAAATAAAAATTAGTTTGAAACTTAACTAATTTTGTTTGATATTATATTTTATATACAATTTTTTTAATTATGTGAAATTAAACAAAAATATATTTAAAAAATCATAAAAAATAAAGATTTACATAACTCGTCATTATGGAATACATATATCAATTTATATGTATGGTAAAATCATAAAAGATAAAAAAACATATTTTAAATTATAAGTTTTCCAAATTAAAACAAAATTCTAAATATTTTTTAATAAAATTATATTCATTTGTATATAACATAAAAATCCAAACAATCCAAAAAAAAAAAAAAATTTTTCATACGAAATTTAATAGATAGGAATATCAAATCAAAAATATTGGTACAATTAAAAAAAAAAATAAGTTTAAATTGTTGAAAAAAGAATAAATAATAATTAAAAAAATTCAATAACAAATAAATAAAGAAAATGGGAAAACAAGTTTTTTTGTTAAAAAAACACCGCCAAAGAATTATGTCCAAATAGATTTTCAATGTTGAGGAAACGAGTCATAGCAAAAGGAAAAACATATATTTTATTGCTTTAAACTGAGATCAATATTTTTAAAAGTAAATTGGTTGTACGGGCAAATATGTATTCATAATTTGTCTTTGTAAGTTTTCAGTATTATTTTGTATGTTGAAAAATGTTATTGTGAATGTTTGATATTTAAAGGATAAGCATCACGAATTTAGTGGAAAGCGCAGCAGAAAATGAAAATAATTTAAACTAAAAACTCCACCGATTAAACTACAAACAAATTACAGACAAAATGGTTGCCAAAAAATAAAGAAGAATTTATAAAAAAAAATAAATAAATAAATAAATAAATAAAAGAAAGCTGCTACTAAAAACATGATGCAAATCCTTTAAACAATAGTATATATATTTTAAAAATCATTAGCTAAAAATAAGTACAACTGTATTTATTTTGAATTGTCCTTCACTTTCTAATTACCTTTCCTCGCCAGTATACTAGTATATCTATAAATACATGTATATGCATACATATATTATTCTTTGGACTCGGGAATATTATAAGCTGCGTTCCTATTCGTGATCGATGATCTCAAAGTCACTTTCGGAGGAGCGGTCTTCCTCCTTTACTTTGCTTTTGCTACTGTTGATGGTAGCTACATTTTTGTTTCCTAGCCCGATTAGGCCGCTGACAAGGCTAGGCAGTAGCTTGCTGCCACCTTCGAGTAGTGCTTGAGCGGATGTTGTGGCGACCAAGGCGGCAACAACGCCATCATTCGTGGCGGTGTTGACAGGCTTTGCCGAATCGGTAAAATTTAAACCTTTCGACAAATTTTCCTCCGATGACGAGGAGGAGTCAGACTTAAAGTGACACTTCTCAAAGCGTATATTACTGGCAATTGTGCGCGGATCTGCATTTAGCTCATCAACATTGATGACCGGCATCAGATCATCGTCATCATCCGTGGAGTTTTCATTCAACTCCGGTATGGAGTCGGGTATTAAAAGCTCTGATGGTATATCATCACTTCCATTACTAGCGTCATCATCATCTTTATCATCGATGTCCTCGGTCTTAATGGAGTATGAGGCTTGATCACTTGCACGTGCCAATAGCACAAGATTGTTTGAGCTTGTGTCTGGCAAAAATTCATCATCCATTTCGGACTCACTGTCCGTACCCGTTTCTGTGCAGGTTCCAGTTTCGCTACCACTGTAGTCGTTATAATAGTGTCTGCCACGACGTCCTAAAATATAAAAAAATATATGCTTAAGTATTATTGATGGGGTATTTTAGCATCAAATAAAACTTACGCTCTCTTCGTAAAGCCTCATATTCAACCTTATTGGCTAAAATTACTGCAATGGCCACTAAAACCAGGCCCAGAGAAAGACCTGTTAATATCGGTCCACCGACCGCAAGGAATCCTCCGGCAGTAAACAAGGCTGCGCCGAACATTTTTCTATTTTCTTTGCGAAATTTGTAAATTTTTTGCAATTCAGGCGGTGGTATAATTCGGAAATTGCAGCGCGTCTTATAAATCCAGTAGAAGAATAGAGATAGAAAGAAAATGCCTAATGGACGAAGGTGTAGCCTAAATAGTTAAAAGAAATAAGGCAATATTAGTATTATATTTATTATAATATTATGTTCACACATTCATAAAATTTGAACAACTTATAAAAAGTTAGTGTAATATCTTATTTACAAAAAAAGCGAAAATCATAATAGTTGTATATGCAATATATATAAGTGTATATACCAGCTGATCAAATATGACCCGGTCTGAATTTTGTATTGAATGTTACATGATTTTATGTCCGTGTTAAGTTTTATCTCCGTAAGTCAATTAGTGTGTTTTTGACAGATTTTTATTTACAACAAGAACACTCTGTCTGGCGATTTTTACTACGGAAAAAATCAACAAGCAGTTTGCTTGAAATTTTGTCTAACTAATTTCGACAACATCGCAAAGTTAAAGAAACAGTGCTTCAAAGTCATAGTGTTGACATCAGATAAAGAGAGGAGAAGATCTCCATATCTCTTATGGTTCGACTCAGCACATTTTGGTTAATATTATATTTTTGGTATGAAGCGTGTCAACACTAAACTCGTTTCAAACAACCTGAATTTTGAATGTTTTACTAAAACGACGTTGAGTAGAGGTCTCAAAATAAATGGTTGAAAACTGAGAACTCTACAGTCACCAAAAGCATAATAACTGGTGACGTGACATAAGTTTATGAATATGACGTCGAAACTGTCAAAATGTTGAGAGAAATTGGAGCAACAAAAATTAACCGAAAAGAAAAAAAATAAAAACTCGCTAAAGACCTTGAGGTCTATCCCGGCCGAGGCTTATAACAAGTAAATGAAAAAAAAGGTATATTTTGATAATAACGATTTTTTTAAATTAATTTTTACATGAAAAGGTATTTTTTTTGTCAGTCCGGTTTAAATTTGATCAGATGGTGTGTATGCAAGAATTGGGTACATCAATGTATACATATAGAAGCACTTTGTAAACGTATAAAGTCTAATAAAATTTAACAAATTTAATTTTCTATCCCTTGAAAAAAAATTGTATTTGCAATTTAATTTAATATTTTTTTTTTTTTTTTTGAACAATAATTAGACCATAATATTTTTTGTAGTATGGGCACCATTGCCAAAAGTTAATTTTTAGCAAAACGCATACAAGATACATACATACATATGTATGTATATCCAAACATACTTATTTTTATAAATACATTTGTACTTAGTTAAGCGACTAAGAGGTGCTCGACCTTGATACAATATGTATATGTACCGACATACATATGTATGTATGCAAGCAGTTGCTTACAAAACTACAAATAGCTTTAAGAAATGCAATGTTTCAAATCCATCAGCATTAAAATGCTTACGATTTGCTATAATTACCAACCACTTTATATATGTGTGTATGTATGTATGTATTTACTTATGCATGTACTTTATTAGAATATATRTATATGGTGTTATATGTACACACATAAATATATACAAATATTCATAGGCTTGCGTGCTTGCAAACAATACGGAACCAAAATAAATGATCTAACTTTGTAAGAACACAAACAAGTACCGACTGCAGTGTCAATAACAATAACAACACAAGCAAAACAACAGATTGCTGACAACAACAAAATTCACTTTATCGAATTATCAGCTGATTTTTGCGACGTACGAGTGAATATATTCCACATACATATACACATATACAAGTATAAACACTGCGTAAGCTGCATTCATACACTGAGCCATCATAGATGATATGTGTGTGTATTTGTAGACAGCTGTCTTGGCTGTTGTGTTCAGGTGAAAACCGCCACACCATTGCTCATAACAAGAGGAATACCGCGTGAAATCATCAACCGATAAGACAAAATTAATTGTAGATACTCACACAAACCAAAATACAAACTTATAGGTATACGCACATATACATACATATGTATACATACATCAAGTGTGCTTACACAACGCGATATCACAACCGTTTTGTTTACAAACACAAAATGCGTTCTATTTATTGTTCTTTATAAATTTTCATATAGTTTAAGGTAATTTAACTTAAATTCGTTGATTTATATTATGCGTACAGAATATGTATGTAGATATAGCCATTCTCTTTATATGTATATATGTATGTATCAATTAACTTTTGCAAAAAATAGCTTTGTAGCAGACTTCTGGCTCAATAAAAACCAATAATTAATGGGCGTTGGAAAACAAAGCAGACGAAACACAAATACATCTACACATGTATCCACTTATGAATGTACAAGAGCATGATGTCAATATTTTAACAACTTGGTTTTGATCTGCCAGTTTGTATGGCAGCTATAGGCTATAGTAGTCCAATATCGGTGGTTCCGTCAAATGGGCAGCTTCTTGGTGAAAAAGGATTTGTGCGAAATTTCCGATTGATATCTAAAAAAATTCTAGTCCCTAATTTTTCGCATAAATATAGTACAGTCAGACGGACCTGGCTAAATCGATAATTGATAATTTTTATATGTAAACTTTATATTATCTCCTATGGTGCATTCATCGTAGCAAGCTTAATATGCCCAGTTCCGGGTATAATAAGAATTTTTATTTTGAGCAAATTTTGGAAAAATAATCTTTAATATCACAACAACTAAATTTGATTTTGGAGACTCCCTCAAACTATTTTAAAAACTGTGATGTTTTTCAAACGAAATTTTTTTATAATAAATGTTTTAAGAGTTAAGAATTATTAATATTTTTACAAACATATGTAAGTATGTA
>NW_017537556.1:176761-206198 GCF_001853355.1 Bactrocera latifrons | reverse complement strand
ATGCTTTTAAAAAAATTTATAATATTTTAAAATAATCTCAAAAATTAAAAAAAAATTGTTTTAAGCTTAATCTTTTTAACAGATTTTAACGCAGTTTTCAACAGTCCAGTTGACAGTACACATGTCAAGCCTGCTATGTATGTACATACGCATCAAATTTTGTTCATTTTGTTTTGAAGCAACCACGTGTGAACAGGTTGCAATACGCATTCGATAAAATCTCAATCTTGTTGCGGAGCAACTTCTTAAATTTATTCAATAATCATCACTATGACTCCAATGTTTTACGCATTTATTTAGAGACATTATAATTATAAATAACAAACAGCTGTTTTCCAAATGTTGAATGAACAGTTACTTTTATTCTAAACGCACTGTCATTGTTGCAAGTCAGCTGACCGCCCAGCTGTTGCAAATGCATTTTCGAATTTTAGATTCATTTGTATGATCTTAGCATTTTATTTACACGCTTGTAAGTCAATTACAATGCACATTCGAATCTCATTTACACGCTATAGTCACTCACTAGCTGGGATGACGGCACATGCGCATTTACAGTGGCCACCGGATGTGCACCCCGATAAAAAAGCGAAAGAAAACAACAATGAAACAAAAAGTGTTGTCGTAATTACGCTTATAGTAAAACGTATTACATACGAGTTATATCTATGTGTGTAGGTATATACTATATATTCACAAGTTGTATAGCTTTTTTTTACAAAAAATACGACGGCAGGTATTCTCGTTGAGCAAAAGAAGCAAAAATTACGACTGCCAGCGAACGACTGACTGACAAAAATCAAATAAAACTCAACTTAGGTCAATTTAAAACTGAATATAAACAAGTTATTCTTGTTTTTGTTTGAGCTTTTAATTTTGCTTAGGATAAAAATTGTAAAATCAAACCGTAGTTGAATATTTAGCAACTTACCATAATCTACATACATATATAGTACATATGTATTTAGAATATTTATACATACATATATTGCTAAGCATAGTTCTAATCTACATAAGTCGGGTTTGTATTTGTATAAGCAGGAAGCAGATGTACAGGTTATATTATTTGAAAACAAAACCAGCTGTTTGTAGCGTTACTCATCAGTGCTCAGAGCGAGCGAACAGTAGAAGAGGCGAAGATGATGTGTTGGTATGATTAGAATACTTTTCTAATATGCTTAATTACTAGTATTAGGTAATAAGTTATTTCTTCATTCCTTCAGGGTTTAATATTGTATATAAAGGTTCTTCAATGATAGTCACTTCAAAGCCCAGTTTTATAAAACACACAACCTTACGAGTGATATAAAGCCTCCAAAGACGACCGAGAGATCGTTGAAGGCATGTCTCATTCTGGATGCCCGTCGACTTTTTCAACTGATACTAATACCTAAAACGTGAAGGACGGGGTGCTTCAAAATCGTCAGGCAAGTATTAGAGAGAAGGCAAGAGAAATCGATATCTCTTGCTAGTCCGTTCGAATGATTGATGAAAAAACTAGCCGAAACCAAAAAAACCACGCCAAATCCGCTTAAAAATCCAGGTTTTTGCATCATGAATTTGTTTCGGAGGGGCAGACGGTCAATAAGGAGTTCTACTTAGCGTCGAATCGAATTTAAACCCAATGAATAACATCGATCAACCGTCATATTCACCAGATTTTGACTCTGTGTGTTTTTTCTTGTACCCCAAACCGAAATTACCGCTCCGTGGAACCCGTTATCAGTCATCAGTCAATCGAAGAGATGAAAGGCCATCCTAAAGAGTGCTTATGAAAAGTGTTTCAAGGACTGGAAAAATCGTATAAGTGTTCTACATCTCGCCATTGAAGACAAGAAAATAAATATTGATGAATAATTAAATAATTTGCGTTTTATTTACAATTTCCGAGTTCTTTTCCGTCACAATGTAAATAATCGCCAAAGCCAAAATTTCATTCAATTTTATTCAAAATAAAAGTTCTTTAGCTTTAGCACCCTATATGCATTGTAAATATAAATTATATTTGGAGTACTACGCACAAAAAAAAAAAAAATAAAAACAAATAACAAAATAAACTTATAAATGTTTACTATAATAGCAAAAACACCGTTAAAACAGAATTATGCTATGAACAAAGTCCAAATGGCGAGTTGAAGGTCGCTAAGAATGATGAACTCGAAATTTGTTACTATTAACACTGGCTAACTGGAATTTTAATGAAATTAGTAAAATAAAAACAAAATAATAGGCAAGCATTAGCAGTGCAAAAAGACAACATTTTAAAGCAAAAAAAAGAAATGAAAGATTTTTATTTGCGTACAAAGGCAGTACTTATGTATGTACATATATAGACTGTATGAAAAAAGTATAGTATTTTCCATATACTTACTTATAAATGAATTTAAAAAACAAATGACAAGAAGTTTGATGCCTACAGAAAAAAGACAAAATACTACGAGCTAACAAGTTGCTTTCAGAGGCGTCTTAGTAGTTTTAAAGGGGCGCACACACTAACACTGGTTGTTAACGTAATTTATGCGCTAATTAAGTAATTTAAAAAGGTAATTGATTAACTGGCATTTAATTTATGTCTGCAACACAAAGACAAAACAAATGCAAAGCGAAAACAGAGATAAATTTCATTAACTGTAATTTTATCTGAAATAAGCAACAAAACGTCACAAAAGATGGAGTCTTTTTAGGATTAAAATTCAAACAAAATTGTCAATCATATTTAAGTAAAAAAGTGACTATATAATATTAATGATGAAATTAATACAAACAAGGAAGGGGTGAGCCTGCTTTAGAGTCTTCAAAAAATCAATTTTTTTGAGAATTTTTTTGGGATGGAAAGAAATAAGTGATTAAAGCGAAATTTCTAGGGCTTATAATTATATATTTAAACATCATTTATAAATTTTTTGGTTACGAAATTTTTGATATTCTGCCTTTAGGAAGCAATTGCCCGCATGTGCATTTGTCGAACGGTGGGCAGGATGCAGGTCGCAATTTCTATCGAAAACAAAAAATTTAAAGAGATTCACATTTCTTAATAATTTATCATCTAGTTTAACTAAAAAAATTATAAAAAAAAGTGTAAAATTTTAGAAATTTTTTAAAAATTGAAAAAAAGTGGTTTTTGACCAAAAAAAATTTACTTTATGTTGTTTAAAAATATGTTCAAACTTGACTTTTATTAGTTTTTTAGTTTAAATAGAAGATAATTTAATGCCAAAGATGGTAAACTTTGCCCCAATTCCATACGACATTTAGTTTTTTTTTATCCTGCCCGCCAATTAAGCAAAATCGTAAAAATGAACAACCGAGAATCGCGCGTCAAAGTCTTCACTTTCTGCCCAATCGCTCATACATATGTACATATATCCGCTAGACGCTCGGTCACTATTTCCCTTCTAGCTTCGAAAATATTTCGCATTCCCATCTAAAACTTTGGGGACATATTCTTAGATTATTTGTAAAGAGATTTAAGCAAAACAAAAAAAAAATCGATTTTTTGAAGCTTCTAAAGCAGGCTCCCTCTTTAATTCAAAAGCAAAAACCCCTAAGAGCATTATTTCAGTACTTTAGAACTCTGGAAACCACAATTATCTCAGCTTCACGTTCGTTAGTGTGTGCAGTTTCGACGCCTACTGTGTACACATGCTCACCTTTGACAAGATAAAATGCATGCGGAATGGGAAAAGAACATTTATTTACTCTTCTTCGTGTTTCATCAATGTGGAATTGAATAGAGTCACGTTTTTTTAATTGTGAAGAATGTGTGCTTTGCTCAGTAAGCCTCACAGGTTAGCGATTAATTTGCAAGTGTTTATAGTAATTAATATAAGTGATAAGTATATAGATACCTATTATTATATGTCAATGTATGTATGTACAAAAACACCATATATATTGTACAATAAATGGACTATTGTAAGAACCCCCTAACTTTACATGGGAACACACGCAAATGTTCATTTGTATGGAAAATAGAAAAAGGAAACGTTTTTGACGCTATTGGTAAATAATTAGTAGTGAAACCAAAAAAACAATAAAATAAAATTCGCCAAAGGCACTAAAAGCCATCACAGTCGATGCTTATACCAAGTTAAGGCGACAATAAAGTTTTGTATTCAAATACGTGAAAATGTATTTTGCTGTCAGTCCGAGTCAATTTTGATCGAATGTTATGTCAGTTTCAACACATAAAATAGACCTTTACCTTCTTATTATAATTATTATTTCTTAAAATATGTCATTGTAAGTTGTAAATAACGGAATGAGATTGTATTAAACACCTAAATTTATTATGTAGGCTTAGTCTCTTCGTATTTGTATGGCAACAATCCGTCACTTCCACCACTACCATTATCGTACAAACATGGTTATATTTTATTAAGTTATTTGCATTTAATAAAAAACATTCATAAACTATTATTATTATTAATATTATTTTCTTGTTTACTCTTTATAGAAAGGTGTCTATATTTGTACATATATACATATGTGTTCAATGATATTGATAACAAAGTCAAGAGTTTATAGTAAGTGAAAGCACTTATGTACCTAAGTGCAGAATTTTTATTATTAACGTCTAAATAAAATATTTCGATTAAGTGCCCTCCCAAAAGTGAGGGAGCTCCTAAAATCACCTAAATACTTTCGAACTTTATATCTATGAATCTGACCCACATAATTTATATTAAAAACTACTGACTTAAGTTCTTTTATTTTCGCTTTTTTTTTTTTTGTTTTTTGCTCATAAAAATAAGAGGTCTACGCAATTCGCAATAAGAGGCACGTTTCCGTTGTTATCAGCAATAAGTATCTAAAAGTAACTACATACATAGTTGCAGTAGTAGCATAAGTATGTTTTGTCATTATTAAGGTATGTATGTGCATATGTGTAGGCAAATGCAAATACGCATGAGGTGTTCAGCTTCAATTTCAATGTGCGATAAGAGCAAGAAGTGCTTATCAAGCATATTTGTATTTGAATAAAAATTACAGTACTGCGCAGCGAATTGGAAATGTAAACAAACTTGCTGAAAGAATATTTGCGTTTAGTGAAGATATATTTTATGTAATAAAAAAGTTCTAGCCAGATCATGAGATAATTGCAGGTACTATAAGCCCTAATTCCACATGCTTCATTAGTCAGTTAGAAAAAAGAGATGCTAAAAATTTTAGAATATTTTTATTATATATTTGAACGCATTAGATCACAAATTCGATTAACCAAAAACTTGAAAAGTGCCTAAACGAAAAAGCAATTCGTATAAAAGCAATAAATTGCCATACTCCAAGCTACAAAAATCTGAATAACTTATAATTATTTATTACGATTTATAACAAATTCAACATGAAAACTTATGAAATTTGTGATATACTTATACATATTTACATATTTTATAATAGAAAGAAAGAGAGAGCGAAAGAGTAACTCATAGAAAAATGCGTATGTCACGCCACTTGTATTTACCGCAACGCTGTACTTTACATCACTGTAAGTGGCTGAGTCAAAATGTGATATAATATGTATGTATGCTAATTATGTTKTTATATTCATTTGACAGAAATGTTTATTTTCTTTTCTAGCAGCGAATGTAAATAGAGTGATAAGAAAATTAAAAATATATAAAATTTCAACATATATACATAGTACATTTGTTGAGCTTTCTTTACAGCAATTCAGTTGCGAAGGAATAAAAAATATATGTATATGAATGTTTATAGGTGTGCAAGCTGACTGTATTACATAGCTTTTTAAATCCTTGAGGAAAATTTAAAAATTATGTAAATAAATTAGTGCTTAAACTTGTATTTACTCGGGTAAAAAACAGCTTTTATTCAAAATTTTTACATGTAAAAAAATTAATATTTTATTAAGTAGAATTTTTTAATTGTTACAAACATACACTATTAACAAGTATATTCTGAAATTTTTGGAAAAAAAAAAATATTTTAAACTCGGCCGTTGGGATGCCATTTCCGGTGACACCATGGAAAAAAGATGCACCCAATTTGGTAGGATAACTCCTTACATTGTAATCGAAAAAAAATTCTTCGTCCAAGTCTTTAGGAATTTTATCTCAATGAATTTCATGAAGATCGGTTGAGTAGTTCTTGAGAAATCTTGCCAACCGATTTCAAAAGCGCAGTTTCGAGAAAAATGCTTTTATAGACGGAGCACTTAGCCTAGCTAGCCTCAAGCGCACAAGTTCTCAAGACTGTATCTCGGAAACTATGAATCGGATCAACTTCAAAATTTAGAACAATATTCGAGAGGTGTCTTTGAAACTTAAGGAAACCCCTTAAGGAAACTCGGTTAATTTTTGTGACTTTGGAAAATCAAAAGGAGTTTTATAAAAAAAATATTTCAAAACACCAGCGAAAGAACCGAATGATATACAAATCAGATTGGAGATACATATAATGAGATAGAAAGCGACATTAAAAAGTAAAGATGAAGCCTCGGAGAAATAAAATAAAAGAAGCCTGTGTTCCACAACCTCCTTATTAGAAATTCTTCAAATCCGATAAGAGACAAAACAAGTTTATTATATCTTTACCCTGAACAGGGTACCATTAGGTTATATTAAGTTTGTTACGAAGTTTGTAGTAACCAGAAGGAAAATTCGAACGTATATTGACTTGACATTTTGCACACATCCTTTTCTTTAATTCTATCAAACGCTATAATCTCTGAAGAAATTGTTCAGATCGGATCACAATAGCACATAGTGGCCATACAACCCAAACGATCAAAATCGATAAAAATATCTCTTTATACCTTTTTAAGCTATAAAATTCAACTGTGAAGATTATATAGCTTTGTTGTAACCGAAATTACCGAGTTTTCTTGTTTTCATTACAGGTTGTAAAATAGAAAAGCTGCCATTGTTTACCGTTTGTTTATCATTGAACGATACGTCATGGCAAAAACAAAGTTGACAGCGCATTATCGAATATTTTCTTGGTATTTTTTATTTTACAACTAAAGTAAATAGTTTTTATACAATGCTTATACCATGTACAATATAATATATACTATGTATAAAACATAGCTATGTATCTGTGTATTTGGAATTTTCATTGAAGACAGTGGCGGATAAACGAACTCAAATTGGCGAGCAGACAAATTCGTTAGGAATTTTTTAAAAATATCCAAATGACGTGTGCTCGCTCTGTTTACGTAATATTTAGGTAAATACAATTCTGCTATGTTACATACATATGTAACTTACCTAACTAAATATACTTTATATATGGGAAGGGTATATACATATGTAAATGCAATCGTTTATGTAATTCTAACCTCAAGAAAAATTTACTTTAGTAGCTGATTTTCTTGGCACCGTGTGAAATCATCACAATTGAGCAGGAGCCAATAACATCTGTTGTGCTGCTAGTAATTAGGTGAATCGTCGCGCTACACCTCATTGCATCTTAGAAAGGTGATGAGCATGTACTTAGTCGTATACACATCCACACATGCATGTATGCATGTAGTCATAGACAAGTCAAGTGATAAATATGTTTGTTGTGTGAGGATGAACGATAAAACACTACGCTTGCATAATTAACTGCAAATTGACTGTTTGCGGCAATTAAATTTCGGTGCCAAACAACTACACATACTTGCATATAAATATGTAGTATGTATATACGGGAAATACAAATTTATACAGCGCATGTGTTAGGCTAAATATAAGGCATATCTCCATATTTTCCTGATTAGTTGTGTAATAAGTAGCAACGGTAAACTATTTCTAGAGGTGTGAGAATTATATTAAATATGTGAGAGTGCACACACATTTTACAAGTAATCTGTGACTTTCATTACAATGCCCTTGTCAGTATATATAGAATGTGGAGTATATAAAAAAAAATACATAAATACATATTTTCGAACACATAACATAAGCTGGTGGGTGGTTCGTAAAAATATTGAATTGTCGATTTTTCCGAAGGTATATGAAAAAAGTCTATGTATGTATATACTTCACAGCAGCTGTGCCTAATATATACATATGTATGTAACTATATCCACCCCTCCTCACCCAACATACACCACCCTTATTCTTAATCCCTACAATATTTAGTCATGTTTCCAGTAAGCTGCCTAAAACTGTATGTACGCAATTGAATAAAGTTTTATATCGTCAATTCAATAAATACTTAATTCATTGCGTATAAATTAAAATCTATTTTGACGAACACTGACTAGTTGTTAGCGGCAAAAGTCGATTAAAAATAGTATATACCATATGTACATACTATATACCAATATATGTACATATAATATAATTCTATAGAGTGTGTAGTTAGCATTTGATGACTTGAATTTTATGAATATTATAATAAAAGGAAGAACCTTATGCACACGTAATTTTTTCTCCAAGAAAATATTTTTTGTCGGAATAGGAATATGGCACTACCACATATTAGCTACCATACAAACTGAACGATGCAATTTGGTATGCGTTAGTGTCTAAAGCAACGGTATAATCTGTGAACAAATTATTCAGATCGGATCAAATAACAATACTGCCCGATCAAAATACAATTTTTGTATGGAAAAATTTTGTATTTGACAAGGTGTCTTTACGAAATTTGGCATGGATTATTGATCAAGGCAACGTTACCATCTTCGAAGATATTGTTTTAAATCTATGGATTATACCAAACAGCTGCCATAGAAACTGACAGATCCAAGGCAACATAAAGATCCATTTATACTCTTTTCGGCTATAAGAAATGCATAAGTGAAGAGTATTATAGCTTCGATCAGCTGAAGTTAATATTTTCTTTTTAATTTTATAATAATTCACAGGTACATATTTGTATTATAAATATGGACATTGTATAAATCCGTGCTCTTTTATTTAATATATCGCAACTCTGATGTATTTTACGAGCTTACGATATTTAAGAGAGAAAAAATTCCAAACATTTAACCCATTTAAACAAAGTCGTTGTTTCTTTTGGCTGGAAATTTTAACTATAGCCACATTAAATACTTATATGATACACATACATACGTATACATGCATGTACGACTATATATAAATTAATGTAAGTAATCGCGCTGTCGGCATCGAAATGTGTCAGACGACAGTAAATTGATATAAATATGCGAAACGTGCATATGCATACATATGTACATATATTTCTTTTCAAGAGGCACGGCGCAAAGGAAAAGTACATACATACATACATAGCGTATACATTTGTACATAGTATATTCGCCATATGGGTATGATAATATTTTGAAAAGAAGGCAAAAGAAGGCGACAGTGTACATTTTAGAAACGCATCAGCCGATTTTGTTATTAAAATGCATTACGAAAGAATATATACATATATGTATATACTGTACATATACAGTTGCTGCTGATTTCCGGTTTTGGAGATATTTGTATTTAATGTTTAAAATTGGTATATTTAAAGTGATTTATAACGAAGTTTGCATTTACATTTTCAGCTTTCATATCCCCTAACACTTGCGTTGGCCGCCGCATTTCAAAAAAAATAACCCTGGGGACCAAAACCGAGATATTAAAATGCCCTTAACAGTCCAACACCGGGAGGTATTCAGTTCTTTTGCATAGAACTTCTTTACAAAAAATTACCTTCATCGGTCTAACACCTATATTCGGATCTTTCGCGTAGAACTTCTTTTTGCGTTGGCAGCCTCCGACCACCTTTCACAAAAATAACACTGCCCGGCCCAAACCGGTGTGTATTCGGTTCTTTCGCGTAGAGCCTCAAAAAAATAACTCTAGTCGGACCAACACCGGGTGTATTCAGTTTTTTCGTAGAACTTCTTTTCAAAAATTAAAAATGACACTTGCCAGACCAAAACCGGGGGGTTCTTTTCAAAAAATAACCATGGTTTCAGTTTTTTCGCGTACGACGGCTTGCTTTAAATACAAATATCACCAAAATCGTAAGTCAGCGGGAACATATGTACATATGTACATATACATAATAAGTATATTCTCTTAATCTGGAGGATCTCCTCTATCCGTACATACCCATGTTAAATCCGAAATCGGGAGATGCTATGCTAAAATCCAGCCAAAAAACGTTCTACAATTATACATACATACATTTATATAAACTTTTTTGAAAGCAGTCTATCTAAATATATATGAAAATATAGATATACATGTGTGTGAAATATATCCAATAGATGTGAATAACTCATTTGAGATACATTTTGTTTATTATACATATTATTTACTGAAAATGCCGGTGTAAATAATTACAACCAAGTATCTAACGGTAGCTACATACATACATTAACATAAGTATATGAACGCACAAAATTCTAGCCAACAGCCAACAAGGCACATGCAAGTACACTGGGCAGACGGACAGCTTTCAAATCTAGATAGACACACATTCATCTGCAACTAAATGTGCACATTCGATAGTGTATGAATATGACATAGCATATACTGTATATGCTACATATTTATATACATTTTAATTTGTATGGCCAGCTTCTCCGCAGTGTCATTGCAAACACACCCACTCGCACTAACATACAAGCACTTCACTTTGTATGTACATATATAGACATACATATGTATGTATACACATGTGCAATACCAGTATTTTCGTATTCAGATTGTAAAACAATTATTGGCCCCCACTTGAGTCCGTCGCAACCAAGCGGTGGAGTCACATGTTGCATGTCATCACACCAGCACGTCGCTGTCGCATTTTGCCTTTGCCTCTGCCTTTATTTTTGTTTTTGCCTTTATTATTATTTTTGTTTTGGTTTTTATTTATATTTTATTTGTTGTTCGTTTTATTCACTTTTTGCGGTAGCAATTTTGTTAACGATAGAACAATTTGGGCACAACTCGTATGGGTACGGTGCATACGACGGCTTGCGCCGAATTTCAGTTCTTTGACCCAAATTACGCGTTAAAATAAGATAAACCGAAAATAAAACGCACTCTTTGTCAATATCGTACGCTGCCAACCGATCTTTAGTCGACAGACATCAACAAGCACCTCCACACCCCCACTTGGCAGCCGAAATTTTAAAATTTTTATTGGGTGCGCGGCTACCTCCTGTCGTAGCTGCGACATGCCGACCGACTTCTTTCGACTTTGCTGTGTTTCAAATATTCGTGTCACATATTATTTTTAAATGAACGACTTTTCCGTTGTTATTTATGTATGTTGAGGAGCCATATTTGTTATAATTTCTGTGTATTAATTTTCACTTTGTTGGTCAACAGCGAATGGTCAGTGCGTCAACGTATCGCCTGCTTTTTGAACATATTAGACAGCAAATATCGCTAGCAGACAATTTCCCCCAATTATAGATTTGTTATTATCTCGCATAAAATATACATACATATGTATGAAACATAAATACGTATCTGTTTTGAGTATTAGGTTGTAACTATTTTATGAAAATTTTTGAATGACAATGAAATACATTTCTGTCAATAAAARACGAAAAAACGTTAACTTCACCTCAACCTAAGAAATAATACCCTTCACACGTGCTATTTTTATAGCATAAAAGAGTATAAAAAGATCTACATTTTAATTTTGAGCGTTTAGTTTGTATGATAACTATATACTATAGCGAACCGATCTGAAGAATTTGTTTTAGCGTTGACTTATTAAAGACTTGTATAAAATTTTTGTACATAAATGTAAGGTTAGGTCAGGAATTGAGTTATACCCATACATATTATATACTCATACTATTGATATTTTGTAATGTGATAATATAATCGATATAAATGATGTGATGTGTTTTAGATTTTTTTGGAAGAATCACAATGTGTCCTTTGAAACTAATGAAGAAAATTGCTGTGGCTTTAGTTTATTTATAAATGGGAATTTTAGCTTTCGTCTCCATATGGTAAAACTTTATTTACTTTAACGTTAATTCATGTTCATTGCATAAGTCGAATGTATAAAGCATTATAATTAGTATGACACCGATAATAATATCGTTAGTATTAGACTTAAAAAATTTCGGAGTTTTTCCAAATAATATTATAAGTTCCACTAAGGAATTATTGAATGTAGAATCCTTCAACAACTGACCTACTCAATTACCACGAGTGCACCACAATCGTAACAAGACTAGTCGTGTGAACGAAGCCCATCATCTTAAACTTGAATCATGCTGTTAATTATTTTATGTTAAAATCGGAAAAATTAAAGATAAAGTTTAAACGAGTGAGGATTTTGGTTAATGTTTCGGATATGAAGTACTTGGCTCGTTCCAAAAGACCAGAATCTTGAAACTTTTATAAAAAAAACGTCAAGTAGAGGTTGCAAAAGAGATGCTTGATTTGGATTTATCAAACGAAACATTACTGGTCATGAGACTTGGTTTTAGGAATATTACGTCAAAACTAGGCAACAATGGTGCTCCTAAAAGTGGCCGAAACGCCAAAAAAATGAAGGCCACCCGGAAATTACAAATATTTGTCTTGATTAAAAAAGAGCCTCGTTGAAAGCCATAACAAAGATTTGTAATAAAATATGTGAAAATGTTGCTTTCTTCTTGTTAGTCCAGGTCATATAGTCCCTGATCAGATAGTACATATGAATGTACGATGTTCATGTTTACACCCAAATAAATTATCACTGACAAACGTGCGACTCCTTACATACAGATGAGTGTATATATTTTTATTACAAATAAGTCACAAGTTTGATTTCGAATCACTATTTTGCTATGACCATGAATGTACCAAAAAAGTAATGAAGTAATCGCAAAAAATGTAAACGGCTATATACAATATGTATGTATGTATTAGATGTGTGTAGAGACTACTGTATGTATGAACATTTCTTACAAGTCGCACACTGGTTTCAAGGTAATTAACTCGGGTTATTACTCCGTAAAGCGATGGTTGATTTGCCACACACCAAAGTACACATACATATACACATGTGTATTAAATTATTTATTATAGAATTAAAAATGTGTTCTACAAAAAGCGCTTAGAAATTTCACAATATCACGTTAGATCGGCGGACAAGAAAATTTGAACATATTTGTGGGGAAAACGGCAACAAATTCAGCACTAAATGTTGTAAATAAGACTAGAGAATCAGTATAAATGTACACACCAACAAGAATAATTCGTTGGAATACAAAATTAAATTTATATTTCATAGCAGAATATTCTAATGTGCCACTAATTCTTCATTTCGCAATTAATAATACAATGTACGCTTTAATATTTTGTTCAAAACATTAATATACTGCAAATAAAATATTTAAAAACAAAGCAATAATATGTTTATGTATATATGTATGTATGCATGTGTAGGTGTACTTATGTGTGGATAGCCAAAAATTTTATGAATATTACTATTTTTATGAAATTTGGATGAATGAATGCGTGTAGTGTGGTACTTTTGTGTAATTGTAGTTGTCATAGAAATTTTTGGTAGGAATACTCACCATGACAATGCTACCAAAGATATCACAATCGCTGCGACATTCTTCAATACTAGCCTCCATGGTATGGAAATATTTGACAATTTCGCCTTTACCGCTTGCATTGTGTTTTGTATTTAGTTATTTGTTGTTTTTATATGAATTGACTTGTATACAAAAACAAAAATATGCTATTTTTGTTAGACACCACACTTTACTCAAGCACAATTTGAGTATTTAACGTATTAAAAAATGCACAACATAATTGCAATTCTTGCCCAACACACTGTGTAGTATTTGAACTTTAATGTAATATTTTTTATTTTTTATTTTTATTTTTTGGTTTTTGCAATTGGTATTTATGAAGTATTGCTGCACCAAATTCGTAGCACTTCGTCGATCAGCGTGTTCTCATACAAAAATTGCTGGCCGCTGACCAAACTTGCGTTGTCACTTTCGTTTCTAGAGAGAAATTGAAAATTGTGAATGAAGCAAACTATTTGAAATAGACCGCAATATATATATATGTATGTATATATGTATGTGCAATATATAAAAGGCTGCAAATGCAAAGCATGTATATAAATACTTAAAGTGAAAAGCGTGAGAATGAATGATGAAAACTCGAACCTTCCTTGGACCAAATTTTTGCGCAAAATTTTAACGCCAGCACAGCGCAAAGAAAGAATTGAAACAACAACTTTTTGGCAAAATGACGTACATACATATGTATGAACTGCAATGCACAGCACTACAAAGAGTAAACTGACGCGCGCCATATTTCAACAAAACAAGAAACCATATTTTATTCTATTTATTTTTTTTTTTTTGAATCACATTTGCGGCTAAATCTCGTGTTTTCTTTCATGTGTGTACATATTTACAAAAATGGATTTATGTGTACTATTTCGAAAACAAGGAGAATAATAATGCTGGCATTTTACCAAAAACGCAAATATTTAGCATATCGTACCTATTTTGTTTTGGTAAAAATTGTTTTCCATTTTTAAATACTAAGAAAAAAGGAGAAATAACAAAATAGAACTGCAGCCAAAGTATAGGAAGAAAGAAAGTTATGTATAAAAATGGAGTAATAATATGAAATGGTGGTTATTAATTCAAAATATTTATTAAAAATTAATAATAATATTAGATAATTCACTGTATTGATAGTCAAACCCGGAAATTGCGCATGTATAAAAATGTATTGACATAAAACTGTACATCAAAACTTCAATTATCGAGAGGGTTTGAAAAGGACCTTATGTATTTACAAAGTAAATATATTTAGCCTGCCATTTTCGTACTTTATTAACAGAGGTATTCGAAAAGGACCTTATGTATTTGCAAAATAAATAAAAAGTCGACCATTTTGATAAACGATTGACATACAGGTATAATGTAAGTCACAAAATGCCTGAGTGTTTTGACGGTAGATCCATCAATGAGTTACCCACACATATATAATTTTAGAAAGCACTGTGTTTTCACAAGTAGATAAGGTAGAAGGTAGGTATATGACATTGTGTTGATCATAAATAGATACATACAAATGCAAAACAGCATGGACAATATCCTAATCCAACAAAATTTTTAACATATGCATAGCATACACTTACATTTGATGGATTTATCTGTAGAGATGTGCAGACTACACTGCAAACAGATGTTTCTTTTTTTTTAAATGTTTTATTTTAAATAACATTGCTATTTTCAAACAAATTTATGTATGAATATTCACAATCTGCCTACCTTCTTAAGGGCATACCTAACTTTTGTGTTGGAAAATGGGAATAATTGTGAAACAACGAAACCATGCCTTTGGCTGTAACAATATCTAGTCAGATAAGGTTTCCAAATAAGCTAGGTAGCCGTTTTTGCCTAACTGATATATTGCAATTTATGTATCTACACATAGAAAGCTGATAAAATAGTTAAATTTGGAATCGAAATAAGCAAATTTTATGTATATATCTTATATTTAATATACGATAAGTTATACGAAATGTATTTGTACGAAAAATAGCATCTGTCAAATAAATATGAGTATTCGTTTTGTTGTTTTACCGCTCTACCCTCGCTATAACATTATAAATATAATACAGGTATCGATACAGGGAACAAAACTGCAATAATCCAACAACTTGTAAATAGTTTACACTGAATTCGTGAATTTTGAACGAAAATTCCTCTTTGAGAACTCATCAAGGATTACTACCATAACTGACAGTAGCTACAACTTTTTGGAGTCATTCAGCTATGTCGAATTCAAAGTAATGGAGTAACATTTACAGCAATGTTTATGGTATGGCAACTTCTATTACCTCCCGCTGTACTGGACACACATGGGGTACGGTATAAGTAGGTGCAAGACGACGAAATGGCTGATTTTTATATTCACGAAAATATGTATGTATGTAAACCTATATRTATGTATATAAATGTATTTAGAAAAGCTGTTTGGCCTTCGTTGTTGTCTGTGGTTATTGCGTCGCAGGGCCGCAAATGAAAATGTTTTCAATGTTTGATATTTATTTCTTTTTAACAATGTACATATACATATAAGACGTATACAAATGAATATTGATATATTATGTATGGAAGTTGCGGCTATAGATTTAGCATATTTTATATTATACTGAAAATAATATAATATAAAATATTATATACATATATTTATATAACACTGCATATCATGTTGTCGAAAAGAACTAACTGCAATATTGAATTAATAGCGGTTTGTATGGAAACTCCATAAAATGTCACGCACCGGTATAGACATACAGATGTACTTACATACATACATTTGTACATACGCGAAACGAGGCATAAATTAAATAAAAGTTACGTACTAGCATACATTTTACTTTTAGAAAGTATTCATTCTTAACGACATTATTGAAGTCGAAATTCAAACGCAAGTCAGTTCGCAACAAACATACACGTACATAAAATATATAAAGAACAGACGCGTTTGTTCCAAACAGATGATTTGAATGCATGAGCAAGTTACATATATGTATATACGAGTTTGTACATATCTATGTATGTATATACTTTCTTTGTTCTTAATATACATATGTACGTAATTATTGCACAGCTTAAAAGTTGTCGTAAATTTTTCATTATAACAAATTAATATGGAAATGGAATCCATTCAATTTGCGGCACACATTTATTTATGTTCCTTATTTGCGCATTTAGCACAGGAAAAGAAACTCAATTGCGTCAAAACACAATAAATAAAAGATGAAATTGCCAGAGGGCGGAGGCACGAACGCGCTGCAGCCCGGGACGCGTACCGCATGATATCAGCGGCCTTCAAAGCATATTATGCGACCTTAACAATATGAAAAGCCCTATCTAGGATGTAGTAACAATTTTGCAAATGGATGTGCTATTCCTAAACTATGAATTTAAGTCTTTAAAAAAATAAATTTCACTCACCGTTGAATTTTCACACAAACAAACGCACGAATCGAAATTCTAAAAGAAATTAAATTTTTACCGCACTGTTCGAAAATCGAAGAGTAACTAAAGTGACCATGGTGTTTTCGCTTGGCTTGTATCTTGTCCGCTTTTGTGTATCTTCGCATTTGCGCGATTTCTTTTGCATTTTGTTGTTATTTTCATTGTGTTTTGTTTTCCTTGCGTCTCTTCTATTCGAATACGCGTGAGTGGGAGAAGGAAAATTGCATCAGCCGGTGCATTACAAACAGAGTTGCATTTTCATTAAATTTCAAATTTAGTAATGCCTTCTTAACACCGATATATGCACATGATATATCAAGATATGTAAATGTTTTCCTTAACTCATTGGAGTTCACAATAATAATATTCTTTTTGAGATATTTATACTATTAAATACAATGCAATCTTATTAATAATTACTAACTGAAACTGGAAATCTATTTTAAAATTATTATTTGTTATTTTGAACAGTTTTCAGACTCATATTCACAATGGTTTGTAAACCATTCCCTACGGGAGCCAACCGATCCTAAATTATTTACTAATGTCTAATTCTCATAGAATTTCTGGTTCACTTTGCGTCAGGCATTTTAACGCGGTAGACTGAATTTTAAAATATATAACGAAAGAGTTGTCTTTAGAATATAAATCCAATATCTAATGCACATTTAGTGGTACTGTTCCATGAAATCTATGCGTTAATGCTCTTTTAACATAAAGCAATAACCAGGTTTTAACAAAAAAATCTTTTAACTTTTTTATTCTACCTTTTTACAGCCAAGATATATATATATTTGCTTATAACATTCAAAACATTTGTAATATTGTGTGGAAAAAGTTTTTGCTACATAATTCATTACGACGTCAATCTTAATCGCAAATGTTATCAGCAGTTATTTCAGTATTTTCGGCTTAATTGTCATTCAAATGATTTTCTGCCTCTTCTAAATTAAGTTTAGGTTTAGCACCCTTCCTTTCAGGTAACGTTTCAATAATGGCTTCAGTCCACGACTTTCCTTCCGAAACCCGCAAGAGTATTTCGAACACTGAAATTATTTGAAAATCGTTAAATATATCGTCATTTTTGGTAACCAAATAACTTACCATGAAATGTACTAAGTACTGCACGTGTTTTCATATTCACGTGCTCGTTTAGTGGAAGACGCGCTGTGCGTAATCCGCTGTCGATTGCTCGTTTATGACACAGACCCTTATGATGATTGTGATCCACTAAACCTCCAATTATGTATATTTTACTCTCCTCAATACCATCTAGCACAGTATCCGATTCACATGTCAGGTATATTATATTCTCTTTAGGAAAAACTTCCAAATGTGTTGAATCAAAATGATATTTCAAATGCCAATTTTCCCAGCCATCATTTCGTTTAAGACTATTGTGAATCCGACCGCCAGTTTTAATACCAGTTAGGTGAAGTTGTCCTGGACATGTTGAACGACGATTTATTGTATAAATACGTAGACACTGTTTTATGCATTTCGCCACGTCGCGGTCATGCATCAATTCATCGTAGTCTAAATCAATTGCTACACTAAGTTTGCCCAACTCTTGTTTATCAACCTCAGCTTGACGCTTCTTAAGCTCTTTCCGTGAAGGACCATTTCTAATGGGTAATCCTTGAGCTTGTGCTTCAAGTCGCTTTTGCTTTTGTCTTTCACGTTCTTTCACACGACGAGCCTTTTTGAATTCTTCATACTTTTCCAAACGTTTTTGTTTCTTCAATTGATTTTTGCTTAGAGGATTTGGTGGGGTTTCTCCAGGCCCATGCAATTTTGTTTCACATTCTACCAGTTTGTTTTTGTCATCATCTGCAGTTTTTTGCAATTTGGCTTGTGGCTCCAAAAATTCTTCGGGCATACTTGTTTTTATTTATTTCCTTACACGCTGTTGAATCAGCTGATGCCGATTGGTGGGACGTAAAACTATCAGAAATTAAACAGATATGTTATAAAGATAAATGCAGAAAAGAAAACGAGTACCCTACCCATTTCAATCGTGTGTAATAGTAATTTTTACAAATGAAATTCCATTTATGTCATTTTAATTATTAATAAATTTATTGTAATAATGAAGAGATAATAAGTATATTTTAAATATATAAAATTAAATTATGGAAAATATTTATAATAATTCAATGCAGCCCTGTTATTTCCACCGTACAAAAACAAAATAGCCGAGCGTGCGTCGTTTTGTCTCGTAGGAAATGTCAAATAATTCGAAAGCAATAGTTAACGGCAGTTGCGTTTTTTCTTCAATCTTAAAATTTATGAACTTTAGATTTCTTTACGAAAAATTATCATGACAAATAGATTATGTTAATTTTGGAAGTTATTATAGTTAATTCATCACCGCTAAAGGTCGTAACTGTAAATAAACAAACAGAAAGCGCAGAGTGGGAAGGAAACTAATCAACTGCGACATTTTGAAAAAGAAAAGACGCGGCAAAAGAACGATTAGTGAATTAATCTTTTTTTTTCTAAAATATATCAATACTAGGATTTAAAAATCATCGGTTATTATATGTATATTCGTTCTACAGTTTGTCATTGCTGTTGTGCTGTGGTTTTGTGAAGAAATATATATTCAAAATTTTCTTATAATAGAAATTCCAAGTGAGCCAGGTAGGCAAAAAGACGTCATAGGGAACGATACGGATTAAACAAGGAGCAAAGCCAATATTTTGCTACAATGGATGTGAGAAATTGGAAAAAAGTCCTATTGCATTGGGTGAGTAATAAATAAAGTCAATAAAATTTTGAAATGGTAATAACTAATAGCACACAAACTTTACTTGTGTACTCGTAGGTAACTGAATGCGGTTTTGTTGCCGCTAATTACTTCAGCTTGGAACAGACAGATATTGACGAATTTTATAGAAATTTTCGCTTAAATCACAATTTATTACAAAAGTCAGAATCACAAGACAACGTAATAAGTTTCTTAATAGGTAATATTGAAAGCAAACGAGAATATATCTACTATTATTATAAGTATTTACTTTCTTATTTTTCAGACCAATATGCCGATTATACTCCCCTACTGGACGAAGAAAATACTATCAGTTCAACAGAGTATATCTATGTTTATTCCCTATTTTTACATTTTTGTTGTGTAAAATGTCCAGAAACAAATTTTCATGACATCTGTAAGAGATTGTCTGTAAACAACCAACGAAATATTGCTGCCTTCTTCAATGAGTTAATTGATTGCCAGTCCATAAACCGAGAAAAGCTGCGACAAGCTATTGCTGGTACAGCTTCGCGAAGTAACAATTCACCGGGTACAACAAGTGACAGTCATTCCAGCAGCAATAACTCAACGGGTACCACCAATAATTTTTCGTCATCAGCTTTTCCCCGTCTAGATTCACCATGTCGACCGTCACGCTATGCTGCAGGCAATAGCAGTCCACGTATTGTACCGCCAACCCCAAAATCAGCAATGTTGGAGGAGCGAACACGAGAGCTCTATAATTTGCGAGTAAGTATAAAGCATAAAATATTGAATGGAAATTAAATAATAATTATCTTTAAATATTTAAAATAGGCACAACTGGAGACGGAGAGATACGAAAAGGGGCTGCTGGAAGTGCAAATAAAACAAAATGAAGAAAAGATGAAGAAATTAAGTAAGTGCAACTGAGCTTTGTTACAATTCAAATACTGAACGCTTACTATTTCTTACAGATCAAGATCATAAAAAGCTGCACCAAACAATTCAAGATTTAAAAAACGATATACTCACGCAAAATACAACAGAAAGCAGTTCCCCAAAAAATAAAGATGGAGAACAGGTAATGCTACATTTAGTTGTTTTCAGTTTATTTTACTCTCGGCTACTCCATAAYAGCCCAGTATAAATTTCGTTGTAAAATTTATATTATATTTATATTTTCATTTTATTTATATATATA
This sequence comes from Bactrocera latifrons, assembly GCF_001853355.1. Classification (NCBI taxonomy): domain Eukaryota; kingdom Metazoa; phylum Arthropoda; class Insecta; order Diptera; family Tephritidae; genus Bactrocera; species Bactrocera latifrons. The sequence continues at coordinate 185,372 of NW_017537556.1, read as the reverse complement.
TTTTTTTTATTTGTATATATATATTTTTTTTTATTTATATATTTTTTATTTATTTTTATTTTCATTTTATTTATATTTTTATTTCAAAAAATGGCTTTGGTAATGAATGTTTAGATGAAACGTCGTTTATGCAGAGAAGTGACCCAAAAGGAAACCGAAATAGCAAAACTCAACGAGGTGCTGGGAAATCTAAGGGAGGAAAAGAATTTGGTTCAGGAGAAGGTAACGTACGCACTTGTTGTTCTGTTGTTTTATTGTTGTTATAAACTGTATGCACATTTTATCTTACAGCTTGATCATGCTGAAAAACAAATAATGGTTTGCATGAATCGTATTACAGAGCTGGACCTGAAAGTCGATGAGCTTACTACTGAACTCGAGGTACTTATACTAATTATTTATACATATTTTGCCTGAAATCTAATATATATGTGTACACTTATTTCTTAACAGCAAAAAGAGTTCACCATACAATGTTTAAGTGAAAACAAACTGGAACTGGAACAGTTTATAAATGAGACGCGTTCAACGGGGAATAATTCGCGTCCTGATTATTTGGATGCTTCATTCTCGCCACCCACTGATGGAAGTTCAAGTAGTCCGGAAAATCTCGCACGCTCCGTGGTCGATGTGCAGTTGCGCGAGAAGGAACACGAAAATTCTGAATTACGCGACGAATTGTGCGCGCTAAGAAGCAACAATAAACGTTTCGCCGAGTTAATACGAAAATTTACAACCAAACATGCGCAGGAATTCAACATAGAAACAAGAATTGGAGGAGCAGACGAGCACAAAGAAATCACGCCAGCCGATTGTCTCAATCATTTGGTTGACTATGTCGAACAACTGGGTTCGTATTATAAAGACGAAAAGGGACGAGTGAAAGCCTTACAAGGTGAGCTACAGTCCAAGCAGCGACGTAACGATGAACTCAGTCGCAGCCTGTTAGAGTTCGAGAAGGAGGTGGGCGCATTGAAGGAACAACTAGAAAGTGTAGACAATTTAAATCTGGAGCTGGAGCAAGCGAAGAAGCGTATGCAAGAAAAGATAATACGTTGCGAACAGGAGATTGCCAACATTACCGAGCAGAAATACGAGTTGGTCGCCAGGCTCGACACGCTGGTCAATGATTATGACACGCACAAGCATAAGTGTGCCGCACAGCGTCAAGAATACACGACAAAAATTAAAAATCTGGGTAATGAAATATCAGACTATGAAAAAGTCAATGCTTCGATACGGAAGGAAAACGAAGACTTGAACGACGAGGTGGCCACGCTGCATAAGAAGATAGAAACACTGCAACAAGGCATTCTCAACAACACCGATGAGATACGAACATTAAATGATCGCATCAAAACCTATCAAAATGAATTGGAGGCGCACGACAAAACCGAGAAAATGCTGAAGGAGAAATACGAAAAAATACTCGTACAACATGAAGACACCAAACGCGACAGGCGCGAGACAGCCGATCACCTGGAAGCCATGCAGAATAAGATCACGGTGAAAGAATTCGAAATGGGCAAATTGGGCGTGGAAATAATCGAAGTGCGCAAGAAGAATGATGAGCTGGAGAAGCGCATTGACACGCTCCTAACGGAATTCAAAACCGAAAAACATAACTACGAATTGGCCATAAATACGCGCGATGAACGCATACGCAAACTAACGGACGAGCGTAATACGGTGGAGGAAAGCTTCGGCAAGCTGAAGAAAGAGAATGAGCTTTTGCAACAGGACTTTAAGGAGGCAAAAGCGGAGCTGAGTGCGGCGCTTAAGACATTCAATGCTTTGAATATGCTATTGTGCGGCGAAAAATGCAATACCTCCGTTAATTTGGCGCAAAGACTGTCGGAAGTCTTAAGCAGCAACAAACGCTTAGCGGAGGAGAAACTGCAACTCAATAAAAAATTGGAGCATATGAGCTGTAATCACACCGAAACGGTTTCGAAAATGGAAGTTGTGGAACACCAAATGAAGAATCTCATCACAGAAAAAGAGGAAGTAGAAGCCAATTACAAAGCGCTATTGGAGCAGAGTGACATGAAGCTGAAAAGTGCGGAAGATCAAAACAAAATTTACGAGGAAGACATTGGCAATTTGAAAGAGGCCTTCAAGCAGGTCACGGATGAGATGCAAAATGCGCTACAGGTGAACACCGAAGACCACACAGTGCGTTTGATGGAACTTGGTGTTGAGCACGAACGTGTTGTGAATGCGCTGCAGGTAGAGCTTACCGCCACCAAAGAAGAGTTGAACCTTAAGGAACACAATCTGAAGACGCTCATGGAAGAGAGTAGCGTAGTCAAGAAGAAACTGGAAGAGAGCATTAAACGCTTGGAAGAAGTACAAAACGAACACTTGCAAGTTGGCAAAGCCAGTAGTGAAAAGCTCAAAACTTTGGAGGCACAAATGGATGAAGTAGTAAAGGAAAACAAAACGCTGCTGCATGAAATCGACACCTTCAAGGCTGAACACAACAAGGTCAATGGTAAAATACTCGAAGCCGACAGCGCCTTAAACGAACTAAATGCGCAGCTGCTGCAACAGTTAGATCACAAAGGTGAATTGAGCGTGAAGCTGCAGGCAAGTGAAACGCGGTTATTTGAAACCGAGCAAAAGCTCGAGAACATACTCACGGAGAAGGCGCACACTATAAGTGGTCTGAAAACCGCGTACGAGAGTCAAACAGCCGTGCTGAAACGCGCCGAAAATCAAGTGAGCACATATGAAAAGGCGAACTTGAAGCAAACACAACAAATTGCCACATTGCAGCAGAATTTGCAAAAGGTCAGCGAGGAAAAGGAGCGGCTGAGCAAAGATGTCGCTTCGTTCACATCACAATTGCAGCGTGAGCAAGATGAGAAGTCGGCGCTGTTAGCCTCGTTAGAGCAGACAGCCGATCAACTGAAGTTGGCGATCTGTGAGAAGGATCAGCAAGCAAAGATATTGGAAAAAAGTTGCGATGAGCTCAATAATCAACTGCGAGATGCCAATGAAGTTGTCGCTAAGCTACAAACTGATATCTCAGCAAAAGAGGCACAACTGCAGCGGCTGCAAGAAGAGCAAGAGCACGAACGCGATAATTGGCAGACGAAATTGTCGGAAATGATGCGCATGCTTGCCGAGCAGTCGGTGGAGCAGGAGAATAATGACGGCATATTGCAGCAAATCATCACGGTGATCGAGAATCACTGCAATTCAGTGGCCGATGCGGAGAAGACGCTAATCGATGAGTTCATAAAGGTGCCCGCGTGTGAAAAGGATACGCAACTGGGTAAACTGCGTGGCGCACTAAATGGGCTGCTACATAATATCGCACAATTGCACACACAACTTGACCAGACCGAACAGAAACGACAGGGCGCTGTTGAGGTGCTGGAAAAAGCGAACGACAAGTTGAACAATCAGCTGCTCAGTCGAAATGCCGAAATTACCGAGCTGCAACAGCAACTAATTGGTGAGCGTAAGCAAAGCGCCGTGGCGGAACATCTGAAAGACGAACTCCATGATTTGAAAGCTTTCAACGAAAAGTTGAGAGCGCAGCTGGTACAGCTCGAGCACGAGTACAGCGCGGTTAAAGAGCAATACCAGAACGCCGCAAATGCGCTGGAACGCTTGGAGCAGGAGAAGCAAGAAGTGAAAAACGAACTGCAGCGCGCCAATGAAAATGTCACGCGCCTCATACAAGGCAGCGATGCCTTGAGGCAGGAGAAAGACACGCTCGTCGAACAGCTGCAAGAGCTGCGTCTACAGCTCACACAAACCAGCGTGCAGCACAGTTCAACCGAGTCGATGGTGAAGAATATCTTGCAGAATTCCACTACACTGGAGCGTAAGCTGGACGCCACCGAAAACGAGTTGAAATTGCTGCGTGTGCAATTGCAAACGCTGGAGAGCAAGAAGGAGGAATTGGCTGCTGAGAATATCAAGTTGCGTGAAACACAGGAGGCTTATCAGAAACGTATTGAAAAAATGGCTGTCAAGTTGGGCGATACGCAAGCGCGTTGCTCGAAGAGTGAGCACGAAAACGAAAAGCTCAACGAGACGCTGAATACAACAAAGACTAGTGTCGAGAAGTTGAAACGCGAAAAGAGCACGCTGGAGACTGACAAACAAGTGCTGCAAGAGCGCGTAGCCGCCACAGAACGCAGCCAACAACAGCTAATCACGAAGGTGCATCAACTCGAGCAAACGAAGCAGACACTCGAGACGGAGAAAAAGCAATTAGAAGCCGCTGAGGCAGATGTTAAAGCCAAACTGACAAAACTCGAGAAAATACGTCAAATGAATGAGGAGAAAATACGAAAGTTGAACTATTCGCTAGAGACAACTGAAGCGAGCAATGTGCGTTTGAATCACGAAATCGGTGCCATCAATTCGCAACTGAATAAACTGCAAAACACCATTAGTGCAGACAACACTGCCGAGAAGTTGAAGGTCGCACTTGAGGAACGCGAACAAGCGCTGGCACGTGCTAACGAATACGAAGCGCTTGCAAATAAGCTGCAAGCCGATGCCGAACAATTGCAAGAGCAAAATTCCAATATCAACGATCAACTATCGAAAATCTCTTTATCACTGCAGATATCACAGGAGAAATGCGAAAAGCTGTCACAACAAATGTGCGACCTCGAGATGGACATGTGCGCGCTGAAGGAGGAGAAAGCGCAAATTGAAAACGAACACTTGAATACCTGTGCCAAGTTAAAGGCATACGAAGTGCAAAATAATAACTTGCGTTCGGAGCGTGAAGAGAAAGTTGTCGTACTCGAAGCGCAACTGGAACAAATTCGCAAGGAGTTAAGCATTAAAGCCGAAGAGATTACAACACTGCAGTCGGAGCGTGACAGCTTGCGCTGTGGCAATGAAGAGGACGACGAGGAGCTGGAGCAATTGCGTAAACGTTTGGCTGCTGCCGAGAAGCAAGTCGAGTCGGAGCAGCAGGCCAATACCCAACTGCGTGTGGACAATCAAATTTTACAAGCCAAATATCGCGATTCCAAGCAACGTCTGCAGGAGCAAACCGAAAAGGCGGAGGAACGCATCAAAGAGAATCGCCTGGAGATGGAAGTCAAGTTGGATAAAATGAAGAACAAAATGGTAAGTTGTACCGCAGCACAATACACACATTTGTACGTAGTTAGCACTCGGTGTTGTAGTCTATAAATTTTTCTCTTAATATTTTTTCGTAACCTTAGTTGAGCAAAGTCCTTGCGTACTCTAGTCATACCCAATTGTAGGGACATCACACTGTTAACAGTCCTTAAGTGTCTTAAGCTAGTTTGTATAGGTTTGTAGCGGAAGCTTTAATGGTATTTTAAGTGTCACTAAATCGCATTGAAGATAACAATCTGATAATATGCTTTATTTTTTTTTGAATCTTACGAGTTCATAGAGCGAGTGGAAAAAAATAAAACTGAAAGCTATAAGAGGAGTCATTTTATGTCTCCAAACGCCACGACCGCGTCAATTTGATCTTGTAAGGATGTATGCCAAGATCTTTTGGCAAAATTCGCCACAACGAGAATGATGCCCAATGCTTGAGAACGACTTATGAGAGACTGCGCCAGCGGCAGTAATATTCTTGACACTACGGGCACTTATTTCTCTCACTAGCACGGGAACATTTTTTATTGTGTCTGTAGATTAAAATTTTTCCAGGACGGTTATGACGACTATAAATTGGACGAAGCATTCTTAATGTTAAGGTCACTGACTCCGAATTCTGGTATTAAATTTTAATAATTTCAGCGCGTTGGATCGTATATCTTTCGACGATGATATGGCAATAGCAAATGATTTGCTGTCGTTAAAAAAAAAAAAACGTTATAATTCAAAATTGATTAGGCGTCGGCGGACCGCCTGCTTTTAAATGAAAATCTTAAATAATGGTCAATATATGAGATATTGTTAAAATCAATGCAATTTCAAAAAATTAGATGCCATATAATTAGTTCGGTTGGTTTTAAAATCTCGTTACTCGGTAGCATCTGATAGTATTTACAATTCCGTTGGACTTTCCCTGATAATACTGATGGTTTACAATCTTTTTGAGCAGGTTGTTCGAATTCTTAGTCTTTTATTTGCATATTCTTAGGCGTAATTCATAAATAAGTAGTGCAGCGAAGTTTTTGTCATAATTCACTGATTTTATTATGAGAAAGTCATAAATTAAACATCTTTCCATAAATAAATGTGCATTTGTAAATCAGTTTTGTTGCGCAATGGACGGAGCTGGAAACAGAAAAATATTCAATACTGTTAGACGTCAGATATTTGATCACATAAAAGCCTATTTAGTTTACTAAATTCAATACTAAGCTACAAAAACAACAAAACAAAAGAAATGCCACTGTATTTCGCATGAAAATACTTCCATGCAAAGCATAAAATTCATAAATGCATAACTGAGCAATATCCCCAACATCACCATTAACACGAGCACTTTCATACACGAATTAAGCTAAACTTAACTTACTTAAAGCAACATTTTTAGCGAAATTAGCCATTGCTGACCTTGGTTTTTCTTTTCTTCCTTTTTTCATTATATCTTCCTTAAAACGAACTCGAAACGAATAACGCAGACGCAATGTCACAGGTTCGAAATCTATGGGACCCGGACAAAGTGGAAAAAACGATTCAACACCTGTTTCAAATATTTCGTTGTTGTATTCATGTCGCAAGTAATGCTTGCAATCACGCTCAATATCTTTATGACGCGCAATGATATGGAGCTGTCCATCAAAAGCAACTCTCCGGCGGTTTTCTAAGCGCGCCACTTACGTTACGTAACTTAATTACACCAAGGCTTGTGACATGCGCGATGATTTCTCTCAGCATCGATCATGTATTAATTGTTATAGAATTTTAGCTTGTACTTAATCTTAAACTGTATATATACGTATATATATGTATATGCGCGTCTAGATTTATCTATTTGTGTGTTTTAGTTTTGTTATTGTAAAATTTTGAAAGATATATATTAATAACATTATTTTTTTAATGTTTAACAAACGAGAAGCCAACTTATGTTTTTATGCATGTGTGTTTGTGTAGTATATATTTTTTTGTAAGTGAGGAAGTGTTGCATGCACCGTTAGCAGAAGCAGAGCACACTCTTTGTACAGCTGTGATGTCCCCACAGTCAGTTGACCAACTAATTACTCCCCCTTTAGTTGTTGTTTTTACACAAGCAGGAAAATTTATATTTTTAATAGCGAATTAATTTTTTTTTTTTAATTTTTTATAATTTAAAATGCTATTTTTGCATCCTTTTTGCCTCGAATACAAATTTAAATTTTAGTCTAGACAAATACATAGACTTCATGTCATTCGCCATGCAATCCTTAGTTAGTCATTAAAAAAATTTTTTGTTTAGAAGTTTTACAACAAAAACAAAAAAATATTCTCATTTTGCGCCCTCTATTTGTTTCTCAATTTCCATTTGACCGTTTCCGGTCGCCTTTCCACATTAAATATTGAAACGCCTCGCCTCCCCGTCACCCTTCAATCCGTTTGCATTACGTTTTGCTTGCGTAAATCTCGGTCATCAGAAAACATTATACACCGACGAAGTGACGAAAATGAAAGGCAAACAAGATCGCGAAGTCAGCAGCTTACGCGCCGATATGGATGTGCTGAAGGCACAGGTAAGTGGCGACGCATTTACGCATAAATAAATTATAAACGTGCATATTTTCTTAATTTTTTGAACTTTATGTACGCAGAATGAAAAGTACGAGGAGCATATACGCAAGCTCTCCGGTCAAATAATGAAGACGAATGATCGCATATTGGAATACCAGAAGCAAAATGCCATATTGTCGACCAAACTAAATAAATTGCAAGAGACCGCTGCGGATGTACACTTCAAACGTCCCAGTTTTGCGACAAATTCATTGCCGAGATCGCTATCGTCGGCTGTATCTAATGCGGCGACCAGCTCCAATTTGGCAATGGAGGATGAAGAAGGTGAAATTTTCAATAACACGTACCTGACCGATTTGCAAACGGGCCGCATGTCCATGTGCCGTGATGTTTGGTGAGTTTACTGTTTTATTACAATTGCTTAACGTTCAGAAATTTGAAAGTGCTGTAGAATTTATATTAAAAAACTGCTAGACGTTTTTTGTGAATTGGAAAATGTTTCGTTAGTTTTTGTAGTTGTTGTATACATTCTGAATAAATGTACTTAATGCTATTGTTTTCTATAAAACATTGCAAAAACGTTGCATATAACTAGGCGCATAATCAAATAATATACATTATAAAGGTACCTTAAAACATAATGATTTTTGTAGTCTATAGTGTTTTTAGTTCGATTCAAACCAATATATTGAAGGTTTATTTTCCCAAAAATATATTTTCGAAATAAATATTTTCTAAATCATGTTGTTGTTGTTGTAGCGTAAAAATTTTGTCGACTTGACACTCCTTGACCGGATAAAAAATCCGGATCCGTTCCGGTTACCTAGACCCGAATGTCTTGGGAACGGATTTTGTCAGTCATAGAGTTGCTCGGTTTCTTTTCATACAAGCTGAAGCTTTCTTTACTTACAGTCAATATTTAACGGAATATATGTTTCAGTAAAAAAATTATTTGAGA
>NW_017537556.1:167091-176056 GCF_001853355.1 Bactrocera latifrons | reverse complement strand
TTACTTCTATTGTATCTATATAACATGTTTATCCTTATACATTGTACAAACCAAATATGTGTCCTAAGACACAGTTTTCAATTCAATTATTGTATTTTTATTATTTTTTAAAATTGGTAAAAAAAAATAAATATTTCTTTTTTTACATTTTTTAAGTTTTTAAAGTTTTGACTTTTTTTAATATTCATTATTTATTCTAAATGTTTGTTTGGAAAAGTAAATTATCTTTTTTTAATTTTTTAAGTTTTCAAGCTTCGACATTTTAAAAAAATTTTTCTCTATTTATTCTAAATAATAAATAAATATTTATATTTAATAAATAGATAAATAATAAAGTTTTGACACTTTTTTTTCAACTATTTCTTTTAATCCATTTATTTTGTTATTCTATTTTTTTTTTAATTTTTTTATTTAGTTATATGTTTTGTAATTTATTTCTTTTATTTATTTTTTAATTTATTTAATTTTTATTTATTTAGCACCGAGGAGTTGCAATATCGAAACTCGCTGTTGCCACCGCACCTGAAAAGCGCATATGCTGCACAATACGACCACGGCTTAGCCGAAGATGAGTTGAAAGTAAGCACTAGCAGAACAAGCACGAAGCCGAAGGCGAGCCAAGACACAAAGCCCTCAGAGGGAGAAACAACAGTGATTACATCCAAAGCAGTATCGCATCCAACAATTTCCAGAATTTTTCACTGTCATAAAACCAAAAAGTTGAAATGAAAATTTCCACGTAGACGCTGCAAAACAACAAATTGCTAATAATTCAGCACAAGAAAGCCAGCAAACTAGAAAAAAAAATATGTACACAAAAGTGACAAAAATGCGCTTCTAACCATTTGCAAAACAAATAAATTTCAAAACGAAACAAAGAAGGCAAATTTATCCTTATCTAAAATTGACTGCGTCTTAAAAACTTTTTCATTTCACATACATGCATACAAATTGTAAGGATTTTCTTTCGAGTACATGTTTCACCTATGCTAAATTTCACTTATTGCCTCAATGTAAACAATTTCAAGCAATTAAATTAGTTTGTTCAAAAACTTTGTTGTCATTGTTAATGCATTTCGCACGTTTGTAATTGTGTTCTGTATATTTGAAGCATTGTCCTGTGTACGAAAAGTCGTTTGTTAATGTCCTTCAGTTGGTCACGTGTTGTTTAAATGTTTGTACTTGTCAGCGGTCTTCGTTGTATGCTGTCTGCATAGCATTCAATAATCGGAATATTGCATAAATCTTAAAAATAGAAACTTTATAGAAATATTTACTCTCTTCTTCACTCCCACTCTCTTAGGATGGCCCGAACAGCTTGGATGATAGCATGAGCGCTTTACTAAGTACAACGGGTGGTGGTGGTGCGCGCAAGAAACTCACCGGCATCACGAATTATAAGCGTCCTGGTCCGCCGACGCCGAGCAAACATGGCGGTCGGCTCTCGTTGGGCGGCAGCTCGGAGCCGCCACGCGAAATACTAAGAGAAGTGAATGATTATGGCAGCTCAGCAAAAACCCCGGTGCGTTTTGGCTTCTTCGCGTCGAAATTCAGCATGGGCAATAGCAATCCAAAGGACGAGGTGAGTTTTAATTGGCCACATTTAATGTTTATTGTTTTCTTTTCAATATTTGAGTTGAAATTTGAGTACCTTTAAGTGTTAAGTTTGTTCGGTTTAGTGTTTTGTTTCTAAACGTTGTTATATAAGTGTTAAGTTTCATTATAATAATCATAATTTTTTTGTTTTCACCAACTGACCTTTTGCACTCTACAAATAATTTTTTTAAGAAAATATTTTAATTTAAAATTTTTATTAAATAATTAAATTTTTTAATATTTTTATTTAATATTTTCATTTTTACGAAATATTAAATTTTAAATTTTTTAAACATTTTAATTTAAAATTTTTTGGATAATTTTTTGCTAAAATATATTCTAAATCAAAATAAATTATTTGTTTTATTTTAGCCTACAAATACAAAAAAATTTATAAATTTTCTTATATTATATACATATTTCGTATTATCGTACAACATAAATGCCATTCGTTCGCGTCTCATTCTTGATTTTTTAATCAAGATTATTTTTTTTATAAAATTACTATTAATCTGGACTAAGATTTAAGATGGATTCTTTTCAAACAAAATTAATTTTTTTTTAAATAGTTTTCGAATATCTAATGTATGAATATCGAAAATTTTTACATACGTTTTTGAGGTTGTGTTTTCGAAATACTATATTATTCAAGCTATCACAACAAAACCGTCAAATCTGAGTAAAGATATTATAAAAAAATCAGAATATTGATCCGAAGAGCATAAAAAATGTCATTATTTATAAAGTTTGAAAATTTTAATTTTTTTTTTCACTACACATACATATACTATAAAGTAAGAACAACGTAGAAATCTTCGTTAAAATTAGAAAATATATAATATGACAAGAAAAGTCAAAAATTAAAAAAAAAAAGATTTTAAAGTTATGTTTTCGGATTACTAAATATTCTTATGTAGATATCCCATATAAAGATAGTCAAATCTGATGAAGGATGATAGTATTAAAAAAGTCTGAATTTGTAATAAAATAGCCATTTTTGCCTTTGGAATGAATGCCATAAATTTTAAAAATTTTAAATTTTTTATTTTTACCGTTTTTTATTAAAAAAAAAAAAACTAGACATTTATCAAAGTCAAATATTTTAAAAAAATCTAAACACATTCCCGTATATTCCGATTTAATCTTTTAACGATCTTCGAAATATCGCATGCGCATTGCATAAGTCGCATGCGATATTTTTTTTATATGTATCCGTAATTCTTTCAAATTTCAAAAATTAAAAATTATCCGATTTTATGCTAATCGGCTTGTTCGGTAGTAGTGTCGTGTTCACCGCTGCTATTCCCTTTCTGTTGTTTGTGCTGTATTCGTAACAGTTTCGTTACCGTTATTGTTCTCGTAGTTGGTTGTTGCTGTTCCGTAAATGTTTCTTGAGCGTGTTACAAACTCTGCCGTTAACCAACTTTGATTCATTCTAATTGCTTTTGTTTTCTACTTCTACAAATGAAACACATACATTTCGAACAACAATTACAATAACAAAATAAAGGCTAAAAAATTGTCAGCTGATCTGCTTAAGGCTGTGCAAAGGAAAAACTTCGAAGCGATGTGCTTGAAGAGTCCCGACAACATTTGCACCTCAACGCCGCGCAAAAGCAAAACGCATTTCGATCGTCGTGGTCTATTCAAACAATTCATGGCGCTATCCGGTTCGTCGATGCTTTCGCTAACTGTTGAGAAGTGTCCGCCGACAACAACGCACACCGAAGAATTGAAAGCGGTGCCGGTGCCAACACTCTCTTTGGCTGATGTGTCGGCCATCAGTCATGTGGCTGCGTCGCAAACGCATTTGAAATTGCTGGAGCAACAACGTGTCGCACGTAAGCGACGTAGCTCACTGTTACGGCTACAAATCGGACGCAGGTTGAAAAATTTGCCAGCCAGCAGTCCGATTACAACGGATACACCATCCACCGGCACGCCACAAACACCGCGGAAAGTTGGAAAGAAACCGTTAAAGCCGCTAATGGAAGACTTCGAACGGCGTCGCGAAGACGTAATCACTCCCACCACCGGTACAACCACTTCGGCAACTACGGCAACGGCCACCACGACGACTGCCAGTTCAGGCGATGCGCTGAGACGTGGCAGCGGCTTTGGTGGTCGTCATCGTCGTCGTTCGAAGCGTGATCGTGGACCACGCTTGTCGTTGTACGCCAGTGGCGGCGGCCATCGCACACCGTGTCGCAACAAATTGCGCGAACAAATGCGCAAGAAGGCGCACAAACAGCGTCGTGACAATTTCAATCGTGCGCGTGCAATACCAACTGATCAACGCCTCCAGGGCGGCCAGCAGGATAATGAGAGTGTGCGCGAGAGTGAAGATAACAATAATAGTCACACGATACGACTGAATGCCACGATTGTGCTGTCGAAGAAATGCGAACACCCCGAAGAGTATGATATACCGGAGTATACCTCGAATTATTTCAGTGAAATTATATCCGGTTCGCAGGAAGTTATTGAAGAGATCAGCGCTGAACACAGAACAACAAACGCTTCGCTCAATCGTCATGAGACCCATATTTCACCGGATTATGCTTACGATATGAACCGGACGCAACTGGCGTTGGATAAGCAAACCAAAAGAAATCTCACTGGCGACGAAGATAGTTTAACAGAAACTTCGAACAACGGTGAAGAAAGTGAAACGAATGCTGATGATAGCGATTCGTCCAGCTTAAACACTTCACTGCCGGTGGAACGCAGTCTCAGAAACGAGCCAGCGGATGAACCATCAACGCTTGATGAAATCGAAATATACGATGCTCGCTCCCGGCATTTCGAACAACTTGCGTCGGAGACTTCATCGGCGGCACCGTTCGCTGTAACCGACTTTGAATTTCATGTTGTTGCCTCGCCGATAAGACGGCGCTCCGTCAAGCATAGACATTCCATTACATACACACTCGTGCCGAAGTGCGCCAAAGTGACGCTGCCGGCGAACCTAGAGCTCAATACACCGCAAGTGTTGTCCATGAAAGCGCTAGGCGAAAGTGAGCAAAACGATGGCGACAAAGTGGCGCAGATTACGCTTGCAGATGTGGTGCGTTTATGGTCAAGCATCTGGGTGCGTTTGGACCAGCAATTGCAGCTAACCGTCGCAATTGCGGTCTTTGCGCCGATAATCGCCTTGATCTATCTGATCTTATCGTTATATGTGTGAATATGTGGTCTTAATGTAAAACTTTCGTGGTATGCTTTCATTTCAGAAATGTCATATTTATGTCCACTTAATGTGATCCTGAATTGGATTCAAACTTCGAAACCCTTCAAAAAAATAAAATATTAATAAATTAAAAATTAGTTTTGTCTAAAATTATTGTTAAGATCAAACAATTGCTTATGTATTAAAAAAAACTATATTTTTTGTTCTAATTAGTTCGTTAATATCGTCTTGAAGCATTGATTTGCTCTGTCGAGAGCGAAACTTCATGCAAATCCGCCATTTTGTTGTTGATATCTGTTTGATTAATGTGCAAATTTAGAAATTTTCAATTTGCTTAAGGCAAAATCGCTATGTATTTCTAAACTGATGATATTGTTCAATAAAATTTTTGAAAACTGAACATTTTTGAAGTTGTTTTTGAAAATCAAAAGAAAAAAAAAATAGATTGGAGTAATGTGCATTTTGAGATGAAACAAAACCTTCTTGTAATTGAACTACACAGTCGGAACAATCTTTTCTGTCTGGTAGAATCTATATCACCGAAAGTGCTTCGGATTTATATTAACGTGAGGATGGTAATCCTCAAAATATCCAAAGGATTTAAAACTAGAGTTACCAACTCGTGCCCATATTTGGGCTGACTTTTTTTCTTTTATAGCAAAAATGCTTACACATTGATTTTGGTTAGCAACCATAGAGTCTAATGCACTTGTCCAATGGTCGCCTTACGAGTTTGTAACTTAGTAGGGTCGTCATAATTTTATTATACTTTGAACAGGAGGGCATATTAAGTGTGCTACGAAGTTATTAACACTAAGAAGGAAACATTGGTTACCCTATACAATAGGTGTATATATAAATGATAAATGTGACGAGCAGTGTCAGATTGGCTATGTCTGTTTATCTGCATGTACGCGTATTAGTTCTTCACTTTTTCATATATTTATTTAAAATGTTATACTTTTTTACCCAAGAAGCTTCTCATTTGTTTTCACCGTCGATAATCGACCACTTAGCTTTCTGGGTATAGTTGTCTTAGAAATTGAAAAATCAAAACCAATTCCTTGTAGGCCTTCGGAGCGTACGCACTTATAAAACACTGGAGATGTGTCTTTCGTCTATCACAACATGATCAATCTGGTTGTTGGCTTTTCGATCCGCAGACAGCCAGGTAGCTTGATAAATTTGTCTTTGCTGGTATCTAGTACTACATATAACTATATTTCGGACCCCGACGAAGTCGATCAGCCATAACCCATTTAGAGACGTTTCATCATGGAGGCTGAATTTACGAACCGTTGTGCCAAAGATACCTTTTTTTGGCCACCCTGGCGTTAAAGTCGCCAAGCACCATTTTGACGTCTCTCATAAGTACGCTCCAACCGCTCCTAGAAATCATCTTTGGTACCATCGTCCTTCTCTTTCGTCGGGGTAAATGAAAGATATGTCGAAGAACTTCGCTTTGACTCGGACTCTGCCATGTAGGCTCTCTCCCACCACGAATCCCACACCATATATATATATATGTATATATATATTGCTTGTCAAAAAAGTCTTGCTGTATTTTCGCTAGTTGGCGCTGAGAGCGCGTAGTTCTAGTTTTATCCGTCGCATGTCATGCTATACGTTTTTACAAAGCTCATTTCACGCACTAACACGTGTTTGATTGATTGTCGTTTCTTTAAGTCGTTCGTGAATTATAGCGTCGCAAACATGGAGCAAAATAAAGAGAAAATACGGCATATTTTACAGTACTACTACGATAAAGGCAAAAATGCATCTCAAGCCGCTAATAAAATTTGTGCAGCTTATGGACCCGATACAGTTTCCATTTCCACCGCACAACGATGGCATGAGTCATCAAAAAAAATTTTATGAACAATCGAAAATTCAATAAAAAAATACCGCAAGACTTTTTTGACAACCTATTATATGTAAGGACTTTCTTGTACGGCAGTGAAGTCAGCCTTTACTCTTACGAGGACATCAATTAGCTGGGAAATTAAGGGATCCGATATTCCAGGTGCATGCCTCTAATCTTTAATACCTGCGCTGTGGTCATCATCAAAAGGGGGTCTCTGATTGGAGTTTTCTTTTGTTCTTTTCATTGGGGGTATTTTGTTTTTTTTACGTGGACGGTCCCAAACCAACCACATAGCCATGGCGAAGAATGTTTCGCCTTCTCATTTTAGCTCGTATTCAAACGGATGTTCCTTGGCTACACAGAGAATATTTGGTCTAAGATCGGAAGTCGTGAACTGTTTGAGTCATATGTAAAACAAGTCTCTGGTCGCAGATATTTTTCTTCACTTGCGTGAAATTCCACACATTGCTCCACCTTCATTTCCTTATTATGCACCCTTAATTCGTCTATACTCTTGTTTATATCGAACAATGTGGTTATAAAAGTAGCAACATGCTTTTTTTCCCATACTTGTATTATTCGAAACATATATTTTCAGATTTTCTTAGTAAAGCTTTTTACAATTGGTATATATCTTCCCCTTGCTTCTACATACCGAATACAAGAATATTCATCTCTTGAGTTGACTCATTACCATTATTTTGCTTAATCTTATAAATTTCTTCTTCCCACAACAAAAAGTCTAACGGTCTGAAGTGTTCTGTCATCCATTTATAGATGCGTTGTCTGGGAAGTGTCATTGTCTTGTTGAAAACAAATGTCGCCGCGATCACGACCTTCAATTTCAAGTATCAAATAGTCGGTTATCATAGCACGATAATATTCGCCATTGACGGTTACATTCTCAACGGCATCATTTTGGAAGAAATGTAAACAGATGATTCGACCGACCCTCAAACCATACTAAATATTTTTTTCTGTATAAAATGGTAGCTCCTGAATCCCTTCAGAGTGTTCTTCCTTACAAATGCGGCAATTTTGCTCGTTTACAAACCTATTGAGTCAGCATCGCTGAACAAAATTTGGCTCGAAAACGTCGGGAATCGATGTCGCTGGGAAGGTCGAGCGGCTTTAGTTCTTGCACAAGCTGTGCTTTGTACGCTTTCAATTTAAGAATTCGACATAAAATGCGCCAAGTCGTTTCATACATCGTTCCGAGTTGCTATGGACAGCACCGAATCGACCGCAGTCTTCGTGTACACTCTCAGTTACGGCTGCTATACTTTCTTCACTGCGAATACGTGGTCTATTCCGTCGATTATTATACAATACAATAATGTATGCTGGCTGGGGCTCAAGATAGGTGATGGTGTTGCGAACAGTACGCTCAGTAGGCCGATTATGTTGACTAGGTTTAGCGAATTTGCGCGAAACACATTCTTTACAAAACCTGTATTTTTCGTAATAAAGTTGAACGATTTGTTAACGTTAAGAGCATTGAAATTAGCGATGCTCGCATTGATAACTTACTTTTTCTACCTTCTGTAAATTCATTTAATAAATTAATAAGAAATGATAAAAGTGATAAAACTATAAAATTAAATGTAATAACTTAAACAATCAGTTTTGTAATGGTGAAATTAATATTTGAATTCATTAATATAATATATTATTAATTTATTTAATTATTTACTTTATCCTTTTCAGAACTCCCCACCAAAGCGGCGCCTCAGCAACATATTTAAACGGAAATAGAACTGTACGCATTTGAAACCATAATTGAAAAACGAACAATTTCCATTTTATTGTTTTAAATATTTGGATATTTGCGCTATATGCTAACTTAAATTACTTTAATATTTATTCTTACTTAAATCTATAATGTATAATGCTTACATTTTTAATATTTATGCTCACCTGTGTGTGACCATGTGTGTGTACAACAACAAAGTAAAGCGCAATTTGCTGCTACGATTTGAGCACAACTTTTAAGTTATGTGTGTGTAGTGGTACAAAGAGTGAGAGAGAGAGTGTGGCACAGACAATAATATCTGTATGTAAATTATTTGTGAAATTGCATTTATTAAAATGAAGAGGTAAATAAGTTTTAGCACAAATAAAAACACAAAATATTTGCATTTAGATTGGCAATAAATTTTTCCCTCCACCCCTATCACATACATAACTACAATTACAAATACACACAGGAAGCACTAATAGATATTTAATTGTATTATTACAAATTAATTGTTAATAATTTGTAATAATCATTTCAACGATTTATTACTTTAATTACAAAAAAAAATCAAGAAAAC
>NW_017537556.1:164710-167046 GCF_001853355.1 Bactrocera latifrons | reverse complement strand
AAAAATATATAGTTTTTATTTATAATAATAATACTAATCAATAAATAATATTGTACAGTTGTTGAATAGCATTTGACATATTTGCGATTTAACTAACTTTATTGGATTTTTATATTTTATAATTATACGCAAACATTTTGCACTTAAAAAGACGAAATCTTATAACTTGTGGTGAAGCTCAATAACTGTATTCATATTTGTGTAAGCTTGTATAACCGTACTCTATACATGCATATCGCTCATACTTCACAGACTTCATATTGAACTTGGTCCTAATTGCTTGCGCCATAGTTTAAAATCGCGTGTTCATAATAAGAGCAGTTATAAATATAGCAACTATGTATTAAATTTATATACTTGTATTTGTGTATATCTAATGAAAATGCAATGTGAAACATGTTTACAGCCGAGAGGGGCTTGTGCTGCGCGCTTCGTACTCAAACCAGAAAAATATTTTTGTTTTTAATTAACTGCTTGATATGTTTATGTACTGTTTCAAGAATTTCGTATTAAAAAAAGTAAAAATATACACTTACATATACATATATGACATATATATTTGTGTTGTATGCGAAATTTTACGAATTTAAAAGCTATATACGTATGTATGTAGATCAGCAGACAATTTTTTAGGGTTGTAAGCTCTTAAGGGATCCTCTCAGTGCGACCGTCCCGAAAATCACTGATTTTCGCGAATTTTCTTCAAATTATCTAATCGGTCCGGTTTTTTCTCTTATAAATAAATACATTCGTGGCGAATACTATATGATTTTATTATGTTTATTTATTGAATGTATAGTAGTTAAATTAATTGTTGAAATGACACGTAAAAAAATCCTTTACGATGTCCACAAAACCTTCAAAAATATTATTAATCTGTAGGAAAGTCACTATCACGCTATGGAGAGTGTTCTTTTTTTGATATTGGACAATATGTCGGTAGTTTGGAAAAAAAGTATCGATTTTGGCTCTTTTTTTCGACAGTTTTTCGTAGAAAAAAATAGGAATATTAAAAAAAGTTTCCATAGCGCTATAAAGAATGGCATGTAAAAATGTTCTCTCCAAACTGGAACTAGATATGTTCAAAACTCTTCCTTTGAGAGTGTAAACCGTTCTGAAAAACACCATTCTGAGGAAAACGGTTTTGGTTATATAGTTTGGAGTAGATTCTTTGTAGAAAAGAAATTTTTAAAATTTTCACACTTAAGTGCAAAATACTTAAGCAACACAGTTTAGTGTATAAGAGTTTTTTAAAGCTATCCACTTCATTATAATCTGAACAGGGTGTATTTGTGTTTGCCACGAACTAGTCCCTTAGTTTTCGATATATCGATCTGAAATTTTTCAAACGTCCTTGGTTTCTTAAGAAGCTACTTATTTGTCGGGACCATCAAAATCAAGTACTTGTAAGGAATCGTTTGTATTTGTAAACGGTATAATTTAGCAACCGAAGTTAACGTTTTTTTTTTTGCTTTTTGTTAAAATTAGTTTGTTTTTGTGAAAATTGTTTTTCTGCAATTTTTTTAAGTTTTGTATATTTTAAATGTATGTTTTAAGATTTTTTACTTTTTTAATTTATTTTTTATTTACCTTTTTTAATTTTTCTTTCTTGCAAGTATTATAGTTTTGCTCCCCCAACGGTTGTACGTATCACCTAAAAGTAAGCGAGATAGATAAAAGGTTGTATATATGTAGGTTGTCAAAAAAGTAGGCTTGCGGTATTTTTATTGAATTTTCAATTTTCATGGTGGACGATGCCTTTGATGTCAAAAAATACAATGACATTCGGAAAGCTGCATTTTCGGTTCGCATCACTCATAGAAATACGTCGCGCGAAAATGTTTGTCCTCCAGGTGCTCGGAGACAACTGAACAGCCGCTTGTTCGTTAAAAAGGAACGCTCTCTACCAAATCCAGTTGTTACGCGCACGCTCCGTTCTCCGTTCAGTTCTATTACCTTCCGGACAAACCCTGTATAATGGTATATCTGCTTGTCAAAAAATGTGTTGAATCGGTCCAATACTTCCCTTAACCCCCATATATGTATGTACCTAATATAAGGTTTTCCGAACTTCCCTGTGACTTTTTTCCCGCATATAACGACCAATATGTGAGTTATCCCAATGAAAATAAGAAAGCGTTACTCATAACAGTTTATCTTTGCGCCTAAAACAGATAAATTCGAAAACTTGGTGTAGCCCCTATACATACGGCTGACTTTAAGATAAGTATATGATTGGTTTTACACCTTGATTACGAGGGCATTTTTTTTACATTTTTTTTATTTGGTATTTTTTAAATTTTTTTATTTGGTGTTTTTTTTAAACTTTTTTCTTA
>NW_017537556.1:138552-164635 GCF_001853355.1 Bactrocera latifrons | reverse complement strand
TTTTTACAATAAATTTTTTTATATTATCTGCCATTTTAAACCAAATTTTAGCTATGAGGCTCTTATTTCGAACTTTTAATTTGATGCAAAAAAAAAATAACCGCTTCCGTGGTTACAACTTTTAATGAGACAAAATTTCTTAATTTTTCGAGTCACGTGTGAAAAGCGTGACTTTACTCGGTTATATAATAAGTAATCGTTTTAAATAGAAAATACTTGGATAAACGGGAATTTTGAATTTAAAACTATGAAATCTGGTATGTATGTAAAAATATGTAAATCGCAACATTTTTCTGATTAAAATTAACTGGTTTCTTTTTAGCAGAAGGTTAAAACATTTGCAAATTGATTATGCTGATGACGTTCATTTATTCATTTGGAAGACATTATCGATCCTAAAACGCTACGTGAATTTTAGTATGAGGCGCTGTATCGGATACTTCACTTTCTTCAAACATAGCAATTAGACGAAGCTGCTAATGCTCCCTCTGAACGTTGCAAATTTTCCACACTTTTCTCGCCAAAAATAAATTTAAAAAAAAAAATTCAATCAAAAGAAATGGAGAAGAGATTCTATCGCCACGCTTCAATACGCTAACTGTGAAATCAAACCGAGCAAAAAATTAACACTTTATAAGTACGAGTGTCGTTCGTGTCGGCAGCAAACGTTCGGGCGCACTTGATTACCGCTCGGCACTTCGTACGTTGCGATATCGCGAACGCACGCTACATTAACTGATATTTCTGCAAATATAATATGTAGATATATTCAAATGCGAAATCAAAATCCGAATAAATATCGGCATATTTTGAATAAGCGCTGCAAAAACATACCCTCACATACATGTGGTGTGCTATATATCCGGACAGGTATTCAAATCAGCAACACGAGCTGTGCGGCTGGCGGACTGACGGACTGACGGACGACTTACTTGGATGGTTGGCTGCTCGGCTGGATGGGTTGGATGTCGGTTAGTTGACAGCTTGATGGTGTTGGTGTGGTCGGTGTAAATGTGTCAACTGAAATTGTGCTGTTATTGCTGTTGTAGAACAGTTATTGAACACCATAGAGCCAGGTGCATGTATACCACGATATACATACATACAAATATATGTGAGCGCACATACACACAAAGCGCTACAACAACAATGGTGGAAATGTTAATTTGTATTTATTTTAATATTTTCCTTTAAAAGCGCAAACTTAGCAGACCAGCAGATCAGTTTAATTCAGGCAAGAACTTAACTAACAACAGTCGAAGTAAAAGCGGAGCAGATTTCCTCTAGCAAATAATCGGTAATAATCAGTTTTGTGCAAAGCTCCAGCGAGCTACCAAAAGAGATCCTTACAAGCGTGTATTTACATATATAATCGTAACGCCCGTTTCTGGACTTTATATGGCAAAGGACTAATTGTCTGCAATTTCAATATGAAGTGTTGTTGTGAAATGTTAAATTAGAATATAAAAAGAAAAAAAAGACAAATGTTAACTTATAAAAAGATTGAGAGACTTTAAATATATTTATGTCGAAGTGTGTTCAAAATTTATTTAACCTTTATTTTGAGCATTTGCACTGTGAAGTCAGTGTCTTTCGGCGAACATTGTGCAATTAAAATTTGTTTCTGCATGTGAAACTAATACTTGTATAAGAAAAGTTATTTTATACATCCTTTGTTTTGTGATAATGCCGACAAGCGGTTTGGAGCGTAATATTTCGACCATCAACACCGAAAATATCAACCTAACCAAAGATCCACAACACAGCAATGGCGCTCAGGAGCTGAACCAAAATGTACGCAGAGAATGGAATATTAAAGCTTCGAAAATCTCCGCAAGAACACACAATCGCATACGTGGTATTGTGGAGTCCTTGAAAATCAAACCGAATCCTGACAAGCCAATGATACCCTTATCAATTGGTGAGTACTTATTTTTGAGTGTCAAATATGATTTTTTTAATCTAAACTTGTACGTGTGATGTAGAAATCTTTGCAATTGGAAAAATCTTTGTTATCCGAAACCATATTCTAACAATGAAAGAAAATGAAATTCTGGAAATAAGAAAACAAAATTTCAAAAATTTATATTTTAATTACTTTATAAAGAAATAGTATTAAAAAATTAATACATGAAAAAAATATTTTAAAAATTTTATTAAGGGGCTATTCTGGTTTAGAAGCCCGAATTTTATGTATTTTTTTGACGCGAGGAAAAAAAATCAAAAATTATTTTGACTACCCATTTTTTTACGTGCTTTTTATTGATATTCTAAAAATACAAAATATAAATAATATATGTATGAAAAAAACTTAATTTAAAAAAACTGCAGTTCGGCGAAGTAGAAACTGATGAAACAATGGCTTGTCCTGATGTGCAGGATATAAATCCTTTCCGTGACCTAAAATAAAAATTTATGCGAAGGTTTGAGAAAGGCTGCGAAACGGCTTTGTCGGCGCGTCACAAAATGAGCTATAACTCGGAAAAGAATTTGTATTTCGAAAAATCCTCTAAGGGGCATTTTCTTGAAGGGTTATACTATAAAAATATGCAAAAAACCAAAATACCCCCTTAAAAGATATACAATTAAGCGGTTACATGGGTTTCAGCGGGTAAAATAAACAGCTTATTTTCAACAATTTTTTTCTCATTCAATATTTTGAAATATTTTATTAGAATTTTTTATTTTTAAAAACATACGCTATTAACAAAGAAATTTTTGGGAAAAAAATATTTTTAACCTCCTCACACTAAAGTGAAGAAAATACGTGTTTTAGTTAAAACCTTAACTTAGAGCTTGGGCGAAGGGAAAAAATCTGAAAATTGGATTTTTTTCACACATTTTTCAAAAAAATTAAGATTTCAGTGAAAATTTTGAGACATTTTTTTTTCAAATCGAAAAAAATCCTTCTGCCAAGTCTTTAAGGATTGTATCTCAAGGACCTGTGTAAAATTTCACGAAGATCGGTTGAGTACTTCTCGAGAAATCTTGCCAACCGACTTCAAAAACACAGTTTCGAGAAAAATGCGTTTAAAAACGGCGTACTTAGCATAGCTAGCCTCGAGCGCACAAGTTCTCGAGATTATATCTCCGAAACTATTACTCAGATCAATTTGAAAATTTAGGACAATATTATAAAGACAATAAAAAAAAATCGATTTTTAGAAACCCATGTTAACCTTTTAGCTAGCTTCAAAGCTTTTGGAATTGTACACATAGTATATCAAGCGGCAGCGAAGGACAGATAGACGAAATCGGACACAATTACTTCTGGGTACGAATTACGTTTAATAACAACAATTGGATATATAATTTAAAATTGTGTTCCCGCAGACTTTTCAATGGTCAACATCGATTACAAAAAAAAATCATATCGGATCAATATCAAGTTATCATATACTAATAAATTTAAATAAATTATTTCTCAAAAATAAATAATATAATATCCAATATGCTCCGCGATGCCCGATTTTCTCTTTACGGCCCTACCGAACGGTTCAATGTCCAATCTAACCAGGCCAAGAATACAAGTAGTTGTTAGTAAGCCGCAGTGTCGTTGACAAAATAGAGGGTTTCGGGTGCGCCAAAAACTAACACTATCTTAAAAGAAACTTCAACACGTTGCGGCGGACAGGATTTTAAAACGAAATTTAAAACCATTTTGCTTCCATAATTCTAAAATATATTCTTTCAACTTATAACTACATACATGTGTATATCTACATACATATATGAT
This sequence comes from Bactrocera latifrons, assembly GCF_001853355.1. NCBI lineage: Eukaryota > Metazoa > Arthropoda > Insecta > Diptera > Tephritidae > Bactrocera > Bactrocera latifrons. The sequence goes on along the minus strand of NW_017537556.1, from coordinate 160,899 downwards.
GGTATGTATGTATGGTCGCTTGGAAACTAACCTACGATATGTAACTAACCGATCGCATTACACCGTACGGCAGGTGATCATGCGCGACTAATCGTTTTTAAATAAATATGTAACAAACCGTTAGCTAGTTGCGACATAACTCATGTATAAACATATAGAGACGAACAATAGTTTAAGGGCCGTTGTTGTAGTGGCAGAATTCTGGATTTACGGACCGTTGTCTCAATGACTGTCAGTTAAGTTCGGGGTAACTTAACTAAGACTCCTTCTTACGGTAAAGTTTACCAGAACTTAACTGACAAATGGTTGCTTACTAGATATTGAGATAAGGGCGCTAAAAATGTAGCGTCTTTAAAGCCCCCAAATTCATTGCCAATAATCTCACCGGAAGTTGTAATTTTTTTGCCCGCAATATTCGCCTGCCATATTTCCCAGCTTCTGGAAATTACTTTCAAGATCTTGCTTTACATATATACACACACACCTACAAAAGTTTGTAGAAAGAATTTTAGTTTCGCATTTAGTGAAAACAAATTTGGCCACAATATTATTCATACTTAATTTGCATATTAATGTGCGTACGAATATATTGTATGTATGCATGTGCGCCTGTATGCTGCGCCATTGTGGCGTACACACCTTCTTCAAGCGACCAATCAGCGCAGCGCAGCGGTGAACAACTCAAAATCATGCTCACCACGTTAAACTCAATTTTCGTTGCTCCACTGGCCATTTATGCTCGCTGTGGTGATGTGGGGACTCTTGTGCGAACAGGTGCAATATTTTGTGTTATTGTTGTAGAAAAAAAGTTACTTACTACTGTTGTTGTTATTTTGTTGTAGTAAATAAGTTACTACTGTTGTTGTTCTTTTGTTTTTATTTTTTTTTTTTTTTTTTACGCAACATTCTTTAAACCAACCTCTATGACGCGGCGGCATAATTGGGTGAATATTCATAAATCCATAATCTGCCTGACTTTCCAAAGTTTTGCGAACTTGTTTGTTGTTTATACAAATCTAGAAATATTCTCGATAGTTGTCCGCTGCGTAATTAACATAAAAAGTTGCCCCAATGATCTGTACAAGCTGTGTGTGCATATTGTTTTTGTTTTTATTTTTACTTCACCTGCTGGTACACCCATTTTTTGCCGTTTTCGAATCGAACACTTTTCTGCTGCGAACTGGTGCGATTTGTGCGCTCTTTGGAAACGTTATCAGTGAGCTGAAGCTGGCACTTTTATTTTCTGTAGAAACTGCGCGTTTGCGCCACAGTTATCGGTTACCGATAATATGTGTGCTTAGCCGGTACAGGTTTGCATTTCTGGTTTGTTACTAGCTTCGAGTAGCCCTATAGATATTCGTCTAGCTGGAGCGCGACATGCTTGGATTACACTTTGCAGCAATAATTTGCTCGTGTATGCAAATGCAGGGCGCATTTTGCTAGCTCATTAGCAGGCGAGCATGTGTGTAACTCGTGTTTGATTTTTATGCCTACAGTAGTGTGCAAAATAAAAAATAAGACTTTCTTTTTAGAAATTTCTCTAAACTTTTAAAGTTATTATTTTCTAACTTTGATCGAAATCGATTTTATAAAAGAACACACCTTTGAAATCGAAGAGCATTTGAATACTGTTTTCGATGGCAAATTTTTAACGTTGCCCCACATCGAATATTGATGAGCCAAGCGGAGGTCTTCCAAAAAGAAAGGGAACGTAATAATAATTCCCGATCTTGTATTGACAGCACGTGCGTGAGATGGTGAGCAACTCAAAAAGTCGCGTTCATGCATGAATTATTGGGAATGAAAACTTTACTGGCGTGAACATCGCTTACGCGGTTATAGCCGAGTTAAGAACAGCGCGCCAGTCGTTTCTTCTTTTCGCTATTTGGCGCCAATTCGAGATACCAAGTGCAGCCAGGTTGTTCTCCACCTGATCTCTTCGACGGTGTGAAGGTCTTTCTCTTCCTCTGTTTCCACCGGCGGGTATTGAATCGAAAACCCTCAAAGCTGAAGATTCTTCCTTGCATAGCCAGAGCTATCGCTGTCTCTTGATTCGCTGAACTATAATGTCAATGCCAACGTCGTATCTCGTTATGCGTATATCTCCCAATGCGCGAAGGTTCATAAATCTTCCGCAAATCTTTTCTCTCCAAAACTCCTAAGGCCGACTTATGATAATTGTTCATGCCTCCGCACTCTATAGCACGATGGGAATGATAAAGGACTTGCAGAGTTTGAACTTTGCCGGGAGAGGACTTTACTTTTCAATTTAGCACTCAGTCCGAAAGTAGCACCTGTTGGCCAGAGTTATCCTGCGTTGAATTTCAAGGCTGTAGGCTGTTAGCAGTGACGTACCAGCCCAATCGCAAATCTGATGACTGTTTTGATGAAAGGGAATATTTCGTGTTTTTCTCGTTCACAACCACATCCATACGATTCGCTTCGCTTCCAGTTTGGAGAAAGCAGAACTAAAGGGGCGTTTGGCTAATGATATCAATATCATGGGATAACGCCAGCAGCTCTTTTAGAAGATTGTAGCTTTTCTCTTTATCTCTACAGCTCCTTTTATTTTTTTCCAGCAATATGTTGAAGAAGTCACACGAATCCCCTTGATTGAAAACTCGCTTGGTAGCGAACCAATGTTTTTTTTTGCAATTCAAAAAGTGGTTCGAGTAGAAGAAAAAGGGTAAAATGTTCAAGGGACTCCTACGCTGAATTATTGAAGAAGTTAGAGCATGATTCGATCAAGTGTATCGTCCGCCTCTGATCAATTATTTTTTTATTTGCGAAGGGTAATATTCCTGCGGTGCAAGCGAAGTAAACATCATTTTAATGCAACAAAGTACTTAGATCAATAAGTTTTATTTTTGTTATATAAAAAATTAATAATCAATTGCACAATAAATATGCATTGGCTAAATGGCAGCAAGCCGAGCCTTTAATTAGAGCGTTTTTTTTTTTAAGTTAATCGGCAGCAGTTGACGCAATTGTGCTCTTACAATGTTTATAAAATATATTTATAAACGAACAATTAAACTAATGAATAATTGCTAATAATTAAATTATTTGCATTTTTATTGCATAAATGCAACAATCATTACAGGTGATCCAACGACGTTTGGTAACCTACGCGCCTCCGATGAAACCTTGCTGGCCGTACAGCGGTGCATTGAAGGCGGCAAATATAACGGCTACGCCCACTCACAGGGTCACGAAGAGGCGCGACGAGCCATCGCCAAATATAGTGCACACCAAAGCGCCGAAGAGATAAAAACGGAGAACATACTAATGTGTAGCGGTTGCTCGGCGGCGCTGGAGTACTGCATACTGGCACTTTGTGACAGCGGGCAAAATTTGCTCGTACCACGCCCTGGTTTCTGTTTATACCAAACGCTAGCCGAAGGTTTGGATATCGAAATACGTTATTACGATTTGTTGCCGGAACGTCAATGGGAGGCGGATCTGCGGCAGTTGGAGAGTTTGATTGATGAGAAAACAGCAGCGCTGCTAATCAATAATCCAAGTAATCCGTGTGGCAGTGTATTTAGTCAGAAGCATCTAGAGGACATATTAGACATTTGTGAACGCAATTATTTGCCCATAATAGCGGACGAGGTAAGTTAATGTAGAATTCCTCACAATTTAAGCGCTTATTATTTTTAATTTTTTATTTTTTTGTTAGATTTACGAGCACTTGGTATTCCCTGGCTCCAAGTTTATAGCCATTAGTAGTCTGTCTAAAAATGTGCCGGTACTCACATGCAGTGGCACGACAAAACGTTTTCTGGTACCCGGTTGGCGTATGGGTTGGGTAATCGTGCACGATCGTGAAAACCGTTTAGCTCAAGCTATAGTTGGCTTGAAGAATATGTGCGGCCGCATTTTGGGCTCCAATAGCATAGTGCAAGGCGCATTGCCAGATATTTTGGAAAAGACACCAAAAAGTTTCTTCGACAGTGTGATCAATGTGCTCTCGGTAAGTGTAGTTTTTTTGGTTGAGATTTTAAAAGTAACATCTTAATTTTTATTGTAGGCGAATGCACGTTTGGCTTATCGCATATTGAAGAAGGTACGCGGCCTTAATCCCATTATGCCGGACGGCGCTATGTACATGATGGTTGGCATCGATATCGAGCATTTTCCAGCCTTCAAGTCCGATACGCAGTTCGTGCAAGAATTGGTGAATGAACAGAGTGTCTTTTGCCTGCCGGGTGCCTGCTTTGAGTGCCCGAATTTTGTGCGCATAATTTTGACAGTTCCTGGTGACATGATGAAGGAGGCTTGCATGCGTATGGCAGAATTCTGTGAGGTGCATTATAAGAGTGATGAGACAATTATTGAGCGTGAACTCTTAGACTGAAGTTGGTATTTAGTGAAACCGCTGTGAAAAATAAATAAAATTTAATTTTTTTTTTGTAGATTTAGTTATTTGCACAACTAGTGAAAGTAAAATTATGACCTTACTTGCTCTTAAACACATAGTTTGTAGGGTTTTCCTTTAAGTTATTATATTCATATGTTATTTCTGCAATATAATTGTTACGCTATATGTAGAATTAGTTTTTAATAAATAAATGATTTTAATTACCAAAGGGCAATGTCAATGCAAATTGGTAACTTCGATAAAAAATGTGTAAAGGTTGCATTATTACTTACACAATACTGATGAAGGTATGAATATTTCATAACAATCGGTTATTGAACTAAAATCTTTAATAATATAACATTGATTAAAAATTTCTACAATTTTGTATAATAATCCTATAACAAGCACTTCACAAGCTTAGTAGTGAATCAAAAGGGCTGACTTTTTCATGACAGTCATTGACTTCTTACCTCTTGTTCTGGTTATTGTCGCGGCAGAATTCTGCCTAGTTGGCAGTCCTTAACCGGATAAGGAATGCCGGGTCCATTCCGGTTCCTTAGTCGACTTGACTGTCATCGTTGACTTCTTCGTGTTGATCGCCGTTGAATACATTTTCTGAAGTTTTACTGCACAACTCAACGTATATGAATTGCTAAGCCTAAGTAGTTTACATTACATATATGTAACTTACATTTTATAATTCTTTCTACAAATATTTTTTATATTCCAAATAATTAAAGTAAATTTCTGTTCAGCAGTTGCGCTGTCGCGTTTCATTTCTACTACATACATCTTCGTTTTTATTTTTGTTTAATACCGACCTTTAATGCAATATGAATGTATTTGATTGCCCGCCATCATGTAGTTTTCCGTTTCCGAAACATCCGACCGACGAAATAATACCAGAGAACGTATATTATAACCAGAGAACGTCTATCATATAGAGCGTATCATATAGACGTTCTCTGTTATAACGTATTTATGTAAATATACGTTCTCTGATAATACCCTAAAAAATACCCAATCAGCTGTTTCCTTTGACAGCTACGCCATAACATCAAAAAAAAAATATAAACAAAAATATTTCAATTCACTACAATTTAAGATGCGGCATTTATTGAAAGGTGTAAATTCAATAAAAAATCTGCACAAATGTCTACTACAACAAACTGGTGCAACCTATTGCACACAAAAGAAATTGGCAAATGAAATGTTTACGGCGCAATACTGCGTTAATTTGGTGGAGTGAGTATTAGCAGAGTTCCTGATGTTTTCATTGCATGCCCGTATGTTACATAAAATCAAAATTATATTCACCTAGTTATTTTATTGCAGGAAAAATGATTATGAGAACTATTTGTGCACATTGTTGTTAAATGGTGATCATCGACGCAACGCGTTTGCATTGAGAGCGTTCAATGTTGAGGTGGCTAATTGTGGTGCTAAAGTAAGAAAAGGCGCAGCGCTGACGCGCTTCACATATTCATGTTTTTATTTACTTCTAGGTGTCTGAAGAGCATATTATTAAATTAAAATTGAAATTTTGGTATGATTCAATTGATAAATGCTTCTCTAAAGAGGGTTCTTACGTTGCCGATCATCCAGTTTTACGAGAACTAAAAAATGTTTGTCTACTTACAATTATTATTATGTATTAGTAAACTATTATGCCTTACAGACCGTAGATTCAAACAAGCTGAGCAAAATTTATTTAAAGCGCTTAGTTACGGCACGTGATCGACCATTCAACCAACCATTCCTTACAGTAAAACAATTAGAAGAGTATGCCGATCAGGTTTTTTCATCACTATTTCATCTTTTAGTTGAATTAAATGGAATTAAGGATGTACAGGTGGATCATGCGGTTTCCCATCTAGGCAAAGCTCAAGGTATTGCAACCCTTTTGAGAGCGATACCATATAAAGGGCGGAATCAAGCTTTAAATATACCACAAGAATTGTTAATCAAACATGGTGTCAGCCAGGAGCGCATAGTGCGGGACAAAGTTGATGATAAAGGTGTTGAAGAGTGCATTTTTGAGGTGGCATCTGTGGCGCATCAACACTTGGAAAAGGTAAATTTTTATTGATTTCATATTCTTCACTTGTCCATGGATCCGCCCTTTTCTGGGTGCCCTACTAAGGGAGAAATCAAAATCAAGTTCATGTATGGAATCTTTTGGGTTTGTGAAGGATATTTTAAATTCCGTGCAACCGAATTAACCGTTTTTTAATAAATTTTTTATTCCGCCACATTATTTTTCCATTTCCTAGGCTCGTAGTCTTATGGATAAAGTACCTAAAGAAGTGCGTAAATTTTTTCTGCCATCCATCGCAGTGGAACGATATTTGGAACGCTTACGAAAGTCAAATTTTAGGTCAGTTGTTGATTTTATTTAGTTTTTCTCCGACTAATAACATTTTTCATATCTGTTTATTAATAGATTAACCGATCAGAGGTGTTTACAAAGAGATTCGATGCTACCGATGTCATTATATTGGAGTAACATGCGCAGGCGCTATTAAATACTTTATTGTGGGTCTTCAGCAAACTCAATTGGAATGAAACGCCAATTCTTTGCCAAATCATGCAGTGAATCGGCGATTAGTTGACTGATAATACGCAATACACTACTGCAATAGGCATAAGCAATCCATCACGTGGTTTAATTAAACGAAAAAGATAGAAATTGTAAATGATTTAAAATGCGATAAACACAAAGGAAACATAATTCATACTTGCGATTAAGATCTATGGTTTTAACAAGTGGCAATGGACCTGCATTCAAGCGTAGAACTTCAGCATAGCTGAGTTCGTCATTTATTTCAGCAGACGATTTCGGTCGCATGAAATTGGACTCTGACAAGTAATCCCAATATAGTTTTTCAAATATTGTTGTAGTTGAAGTTTTTGAACGCTCACGTTTCGGTGGCAACAGTTCCCAAGCTATATTTATCGGTTCTTCAGGCTTAAAATTTACTTTCACATTTAAATGCAAAAATATATGCATCATATAGCTGGACTCCTTCCATTTGGGATCATCAATTGATTCCACTTCCTCCAATAGTTCCTTTGCAAGTTTAGTTGACTTATCGAATACCCGATGTACTTCCAATGCCAATGGAATGCGTTTAAAGTGAAGCGCCCGTTCGAAAACACGCATATTCACAATGCAAAGTTTCGAATGGTGTGGCTTAAGGCGGAACACATTCGGCTCAAAGGTGACTTCGAACAAATCGCTGATGATGTAGCTAATTCATATTTTTTTATTTATAGTAAATATAGTTACAAAGGTGAAATTGTTGCTTACTTTTGCCAACGGAACTCTACACATTTTTGGTTGTAATTATGAATGGCCACCATTAGACTCCTTTGTTCAGAACGCTCCATATCAAATTCTATTTTATTTGGGTAAATAACATATGGAAAATCAGCGCATTCGTAATCTTCAAGCGGCACTTCTTGTTCCTCGGTAACATTTTCGAGATAGCCCATTGCTTTGACTTGAAACTTCGAGCGAATATTTTCGAAATTCAAATTAAAATCCAGCTATAAAAAAGAAAATGCGAAAAAGCCTCGAGTATTCTTCGTAACATAGCTAGTTCAAATAGTTTAAGTAATGCACGGGCATATTTTTATTAAAAAAAAAATAAAACAATTATATCATAAACTGTAGAAAAAGTAATATGTGCAACTCACCTGATTTTCGAAATCGCTTGGCCTATATTCCACCATCAACGGCCAGACACTTAAACGTGGCACTGTTAAATTGGGGTTCATCAACTTTAAGCCGCGTTCTCGTGTAGAAAAGACGAAATTCAAATGTTGGCCCGTTATATTCTGCACCCAAATCGGTTGGACGAAACGTCGATGCTCTCTCAAATCGGTTGGTAAAAGTTCTTTAGTTATAATGCAAGCATTTGGATCGAAACCAATCACATTGACTTTGAAATTCAAAGTTAGAACCCGTGAATCGGAGCAGCTATAAGTATTGAGGGTTTGGAGAGGTAAATAGTTAATTAAATAATTAATATTTTGAAATTGCCATTACTTAAATTCATATGTAAGCGTGTGTTCGCCGAATAAAAAATAATAGAAGACGATTCTCAACGCCACCAAGTCGTTGGGTTTCATATGTATTGCCTCTTGAAGAATATGAATTTGACGTCTATGTGGACAGTGGAAGAGTTGCCGAAACTGATTGAAGCCCACACGAGTTTCTAGCGGCACGCATTCGCATTTTTGTATACGTTTTAAACGTATATCGAGATTTTTCTCAGACAAGTTTCGCAACCAGAGAATAATTTTCAGGGGTCGACTATTGATTTGACGCATTGGCATTACAATGTCATGTTCAAATTTACTTCTATCCTTATGAATTTGCCGATTGAGTCTGCAAACATGTGATGCGAAATATTTTGAATAAAATTTTGTTAAGAAACATTATTTAAGTTGCTTCGGTTTAATTAACTAATGGATATTTGTTATGCTATGAATATAATTTATCATTACTTATCAATATCGAAATATTCCCAAAAGTAAACTTTCAGGGCCGGTGGTGACGTAACGGTCATGTTTTCAAATTTAAATAATTGATATAATCGCTTAGCTCCCTCCTTTTGTTGACGAGCTCTTTCGAGTACAGCCTCACACATGCTTCGCAGAATTTTAAAGCTCCTAAATTGGCGAACACTCTTTTTTGCCTGAATCTTAAGCTTTTATAAAAAAAAATCTGTAATATTTATAAAAATGTGTCGAATGGAAAATGTCTAAAACATCGCACAGTGTGTTATATATGGAAATTTCTTATAAGCAAAARTTATATAGTATTACTATAAAAACAACATTAAAAAAACACTAATATAATTCAAACATTCATCAGATTATATACTTTATAATTAAATTCTTAATAAAAAATCGRTTGGTTGGTTGACAGAAGAGCTAAAGGCTGTCCGCCCTCATTATTACTTATGGGAAAGTGGTAATTTGCAGAGCTCATTTTCCCTTACCCATGTTAAGATATTTATAATAACAAGCAAATAACCAATTATAATAAAACACATTTGTTCAAATTAGTAATCGTTACCCGGTACTAATAGAAGAATAATTTCGTCTACCAATGTGCACATTTCGCTGCCTTCGTATATTGTAGTTTACTCTTTCTTTTTCATATTTTGTCATCTCTTTTTGACACATGCCAATATAATCTTCGTTGGCATTTAAATAACTCAGTTGGTTTCTTTCTAATTTTTGCGTTTGTTGGTCATTGATTGACAGAAGGTGTTGGAAATAAGTGTTGAATGCAATTTACGGAATTCGCATTTTTCGAGTCGGTTGTGTTTTTCTATTCCCCATGCAGTTATAATAAAGTGTCGAATTTACATGTAAACAGTAAAAAGAAAAGTGTTAGTAAAATCTCAAAATATTTTACGCAATTAATTTGTTTTCACAGATTGTGTCGATTTTTTGTCCTGTCGTTGTAGAAAATCATAAAATTCGGGTGAAAAAAGGAGTGTGCCCGTGTGATGCATTGTCAAAGTGAGTGAGAGTGTATTAACGAAATTTGTGACAAAAGCTAACGCGCGAAAAAAGTGCAAAGCAACGACAAGAAATTTGTGCAAACGGAGAAGTAAACGACAAACGTGAAACCGACAAAATACATATAAAAAAAAAAGAAACAAAATAGTGGAGCGAAAGCACAATTTCATTCCATTTTGAAAAATCATCTAATTTTTCAATAAATAAGCAAAGTGTAAAGTTTCTATATTTTATTAACAATAAAAGTAGGATACAGCACTAATACTTGCGGACGTCGTAAAACTCATAAAAGGTAAATTTCAGTGCTTGACAATATGGGATTTTTTTATATGCTGATAAGATTGTTGAATACTTTAGAAATTGTAAATAATATCAGCTTTTGTTTTTTTATTAACGTTTCTACGAGTGTACGTACATTCTGTAAAGGCCATTTATAACATTTTATATGAAATGTCTGGCTGTATTCTGATGATAATATTGAAGTTTTTGCATTGCTTTGATTTATCTCGTGATCGACAAGTAGTCGACCAACGCCTCTTGTGGACATAAAAAATATTTTATTTACTTATCATATGCCTACGATGGAACCGAAAATTTCCGGGCTCGAAATTAAGTATCTTTGTGGCATAACTTAACTATAGCGCTGTATATATTTTATAATTTCAAAATTATATAAAAGTGAAGAAAACGTATTCGATCCAAATTACTTTATATAAAGAGTTATAAAAAACTTTGCCAGATATACTATTCCCTTGAAAATATCGCAATATTTCTAAATTTTTATCTATGATTCAAACTTTTAACGAAAACTAACCGTAAAATAAATTAATATTTTTCAAGAAATTTAGATTCGAATTGGGAAAAGTAACTTAAATTCATTTACAAAACTACATTTTGTATATATAATGAGTATAAAAAGAGAAAACCGCATAAAGCAACAACCAAAGGTGAATAGAACAATTCCCTACAATATGTATTGTATGTCGGTATGTAATATCTCGTTTAGAATTGTGTCATCAAACGTATTCAAAAGTTTTTTATGCGCTGCTTTCGCACTTGCTGTTTAACAACTTTTCTGGTTACGAGCGACAACTATTAACCAATTTTCTGTAAAAAAACGGAATTCATCATAAATGTGTATTACACACGTTTATGTTTCATGTTTGGTGGGGATTCCGAGACGCCTAGCACCCATAAATTTAACTATTTTGTGCTGCTTTTCCTACACAAAAACTGTTTAGATTGCGTGAGACAAGGGTAAAGAACTATTAATGATATGGATCGCTAACACAACAAACTATTAATTTACACCCATATGCATGTGTTGGCACCACAAGATCAACCATTAAATAGATAGCATAGCAGAGTCGAAGACTAGGTTTATATACACAGCCATACAAACATATGCTGTTTCCCATATGACTTTTTAGTGCGAAAATACCAAAAAGTTAGTGACCTATTTAAGTTGACGTCAAAAACCATATTGAAAAAAATCGATGGACTTAATTCCTTCAAGCGTATAACAAAAGCGCTTGCCAACGCATGGTATGGCTTTGTTATATACATATGTATGTACAAACAACGATTGTGGAGTGTATGGTTTTTATCATTGTGTAGGTTCAGATGAAGGCATATAATTGTTTAGCTTCATCAAAGATCGGTACTTCTGTTTGTAATTGTGAAGTGTCTTATTTTTCTCAAATTTTTTTTTTAAATTTGAAATGCCTTATTCACAGTCAAATAAACATTTTTTGATTAATTTTTAGATTGCTCGTGCTTAATTTGAATTATGTATAAATACATTAAAAAAAAATTTAGACTTAAAGTTTCTTGAAAAAAAGCATAATAATCGTAATAAATATATTTAGTATATTTATTTAAAAAACTTTGGATGACACTGAATATAAACCAATARGTTTTGGCGTACCTACTTATGCGACCAATATTTTAGTTGAAATAAAATCCTTTCTAAAATATCCCATTTTTTTAGTGTCTATTTTTATCCTCCCACAGTTTAGCAGAAAAATGGCATAGTGGTCCGATCTGGAAATTTTTTCGGAGAAGATACCGCTGATTTGTGTAAAAGTCCATGACAAAATATTTGGCAAAAAAAAAAGGTTTCCATACATAAACCTGTGTTTAATCGCCCGCTTTACTAACAGCTATATACATACATATATGCTAGAGTAGCCCGATATCGGCTGGTCCATGAATTTACCAATGTGTTTTGGGGAGAAGAGGATGTATACGAAATTTCAAATCGATATCACAAAAACTGATATAAAAAATAAAATTAATAATTTTGTAAAATAATACATAATTTTAAAAATCTAAAAATGTAAGCAATTTTTCTGTTTGCTATAAACAACAAAATTGGGAAAAAATTCTGTTTAGGCAAATAACATTCATTACTGGTTATTGCATGTATAAATATCGTCAAATCAGTGAAACTTGATTTTTCACCGCAGTTTCACACACACATTTTTGCAAAAATATATGAATATAGATACAATTAGTAGCAGCGTACTTTTTATTAACTGCTACTCATAAGATTCACAAGATCGAACTACCGAAAGCAAAATCACTGTTTCATGACTCATTAAAAAAATAAAGGTACAATACGGTTCTGTTAAAATGCCAACAAAAATGAAAAGCAAATGCAATTTAGCTGGCATTTAAAATAGCATTTTAGCATGTTATGCATGCATGCATATGTAGCGAGCAATCATAACTGCTTATGCACATTGTTAAGACAAGTTCGAATAGACAAAAAAAAGAAGCAAGTGTTGTGCGCATGCGCAAAGGTAAATGCAAAACACCATGAAATTGCATGATGAGCGCATTTGATAACAAAAAGAAAAATATATATATATAAAGTAGCAATGAAAACGAAGCAAAATTGTACAAAAAGTAGAAAAAATGTTAATTTCAGCAGCAGAAATGTGGATTCACCGATCGGTCTGGTTTAAATGACGCACTCCATTCACAGTTCGCTGTTTGGCTTTGTGCATGTGATATGTTTTTGTCAAGTGTTGTTTTGTTTTTGTTTTAGATATGCCAAGCTATTTGATAGTTTTGTTGCCATAGTGATAATTGAGTTTTGTTAGTGTGGCGTCAAGCGATAAGTGTGTATTTGGCCTTAGGCAACCCCTTTTATGCGCACTGCTCTATAGCCCCTTGTTAATTGATAGCTGCAAATTAACGGTTAATGTTTCAAAGTCAGTGTGCGCATATGTATCTACTAGATATACGAATGTATGTATGTGTGTATGTGTACTATGAAAATGCGAAGTCAAAAGCCAAAAGCGTACACGTCAAGGTCTTTGAAGTTGCACTCATTTCATGCTTCAACTCAAAATTAATCATCGCCTTTTTACTACAATACGTTTTGCTCAACTCTCAGTATTGTATCTATTTAAAACGTAATTTGATTAACACTTTTGGTTTGGTTTTAATTGCATTTCTGTACAATTTGTACTTGCTACAACAAATTTTATGCACTGCTTATTTAATTTTAGTTGATTGGTAGAGTTTTGTTTTAAATTGTTTGTGTGCATAAATTTAAGCGAATTCCAAGCATTTGATTTAATTAAATAGCAAGAAAAAAATTTGTCTTATTTTGAACATTTCAAAAACTATGTGGGACATTTTTTATTTTTAAAGTAAGCAAGTATTTTTTATTGACCGCAGAGGGAAATTAGTAAGTATTTTTTAGGAATTTTATAATTTTTTTTATAAAAATGTTAATTTAAAAAGTTTTATACGATTTTTCGTGACGATTAAATATCACTCTCTTTAAACGTTTTTTAAAGATTGAATTCTTTTATGTTGTGTTTTACAATTTTGGACCCAACTAACGTGGGAATATTAGGTACGAAACATAAATAAACACTAACGCTCGTATGCAAATTAAGTTTTGAATACCGGGTTATTCTCTCTACACATCTTATATTTCTCATTAACATTTATTTCGTTGTTTTCGGTTGCTAAATTTCATTTAAACTATCTCATACACTATAAGCCCATACGTGAAAATGTAAAAAAATTAAAAAAATCTTTTCTTTGACTTCCTACATATTTGGTATGCATTCACCTCACCGGAAACAGCCTTAACACTCATTAGTTGTCGCATGTTGCTTTGTAAGTTTGTATGTTGTTCGCTGGATGTCTCGCTTGCAGAGGTGATGACTTTATTTATAGCCAACAAATTTGTGATTTAAAATAAAACAACATATTTAAGTGATCTAGTGGGATAAAAAATGTGTTTTAATGAGGTAAGCTGCTACAACAACAGCAGAAGTATAAAGATTTAAACGTTTATGCGTGTGAATTTTTGCGCTTTGAGGATTCAAAGTCTAAACATTTACTTGGTTACTCGAATATACGTTAATACATATGTTAATGTGTGTGCATATTTAGATAAAATATTTCGTTTCATATTCCACGCTTTGTTCCACACTGCAACTAAGCATACAAACGCCGCTATCAGTGCAAATAACACTTGGCGACTGCGCTCATCTGCTAGAGAACTCACAACTTCCGCAAAGATTAAGTTCACCAAACCGCACACACACACAMGAACATTTGTATATGGATTTGTGTGCCTCCAAGTGACTGCTATGCATATCTGTTTACAGCGTAATTGCGCTTGCATTATATACATATATACACTTTTTATATACAAATATATCTATATATTATATTTCTATATTCACCTAGGTATGCGTACGTATTTCTTTCCGCTTGTAAATATTTGTGCACTTTGATTTATACCACATAATAGTCTTTTTTGCAGTCTGACACCGTTGGCGACTCCACTCAGCTCCCTTTTATGTGAGTGAGTGCCGCCATGAGGTTTTCTGCTGTAACCCATAATGCTCGCGAAGGCATGGCTGTGTGCTCACTTCCATTCATCACAATCGTTGTAATGATGTATTGTTTTATTTGTTGTTGCTCGCATGCCATCATACCATTATTCTACTTCTAACTTTCTTCCGTTGTCGTTTTTTGGTGAAGTCATTATTAGTTTTTTTTGCATTGTCTTTATTGCATTCGAATGAATTCTATGAAAATCGCTGTGTTTACAAAATTTACAAATATATAACAGTTATTTCATTGTCGATTATTTATTTACTATCGATAACATAAGGGCAAGTTTACACGGTAACAAATATTTATTTTATTATTGCATATTTTTTTATTGCCTTTATGGATCTTCTACAACACTAGACCCTTTTAATGTTTTTTTACCTTTTAATGTGTTTAATGTTTTGAACTCTCCTAATTACGTGTTTACACATTTCGAGCATCATAAATATACTTTTTTAGCTGAATATTATCTTTCCTATATTTTTGTTTATTAGTTTGTTTTCTTTTATGTTTCACTTAACACTTATTAAACTTAAATTTTTATTCTCTATTAAACTCTAAATTTATATCCATTTTTACATAAATGTGTATTTCTTATAATTTTATCATTCTAAAATTACTACAATTGTATATTTTCCCAAGTTTTTGCGCTTATTTCGCGAATCGTTACGCGTACTTACTCGTTTATTGACGTCATCGGCTAAAATTTATAACGCATTACACGCTTTATTTATACACTGTGAGTCAAATGTAAACAGACAAAAAACATTAAAATCATTTTAGTTTCTCTTCAAAGTTAACAGCAAAATAAAAAAGAAACAAAAAATTCTCGAACATAATTTTTTTCACCACCATATTGTTCGTTAAAGTCATAAATTTTAATTTTCCTGGAATTGTTAATGGCGCACATATTCCAAGTTGACCACCACATACCATATGCTTTTGTTCTGGTTGTTCGGTTGGTTTTCGTCTGTGGTAGCATTTTTTTTACTTGAAGTGTTCTTCTGTTTTCTCATATTTCTTTTCTTCAAACTCTCAACATACTGTTAATGAATAACTAATTTTAAAAATTGTACCGAACTCCTAGCATTTAAAACTAAAAACTAACTAAATGAACTAAAATCTAATGCCAATATCTTTTATGCTTCACTTAACACTTTGTAAATTTTTATTCTCTATTAAACTCTAAATTAATAACATAAATGTGTATTTCTGTAGATTATTTGTATATGAATGTCATGAAATAGAGATAATGCAATAACAAAACTCACGCGCTTTTCGTTTTATAATGTTAAACACAAAGTACGTTTTAGAATATCATTCACTCGAGTCTAATAAAATATATGCGATGCACACAAACCAAATAACATTGAAGTTTGGGGAAACACCTGTTATTTAGTCATACAGGCTTTTTTGATTTCGCTATATTCTTTTTTTATTGCCATTTTTTCTGTTTAATTATTATTTTTTGTTTTCTAATGCTGAATCATTCTTATCATATGCTGCAAGTAATTAAAGTAGGGTGAGTCATGTGCACAAAAGTAAATAAATTCCAACACTTTAACTCATAATCTCATTGTCTATAATTATCAAACATTAAATGGATAGCCATAAAATAAATTGCTTTACTTGTTTGGCGCACTTGTTGTTGTTTGTTTAGCTCGTTATCATTTAATTACTGTAGTTTTATTTGTTATTTAACAAATACAGGGCGATCAAAGGTAATAAATGGCTGTATTGCAATCATTGAATCTTATTGCTTAAGTAGTTTTATTGAAGAAGATTTCAGTCAATAGTGCAATAGCAAGACAATTATAGAAAATCAATAATATAGCTGAGAAAATTGAGAATGAAACCGCTTAACAATAAACAATTGACACACATAAATTTGATAAAATTTGGCTACGCTAACCGAACCGCTGAAAGTTTATTCCTTAAACGAAAACTTGTGAGTTCTCCAAACAGCTCTGTTTATGGCGATAACATTGAAAAAGTTAAAAAAAAACAATGCTTGAAAAACATCGTGTTGGCATCAGAGGATATATGCGATTTTCAAAGAACTTGAGTTTCCTTATGAAAGTAGAACACTCCACAGAGGAGAGGTGCACAATTAATGAACATTTTTTTTTGCGGTTAGCTATAGACCAGTATTGTGTCAAAATAAACTAATTCCATCATGAATACATTTTTGAACGGTGTGGAGTTAATTTTATTTTGGTGTATATGTTCACTAATATATGTGTCAAATTAAAACTAAAATTAAAAATTGGGACACAGAGAAAACAATATAACTTTCTGTGCCATTATTAGGCAAATTATAATTAATCTTTTGTGTAGCAATAATGTCTGAGCCATTATTTTGTATAATCATTATTAAAAAATTCGGAAATTTTTTGAAAAAGTGAAATTTGTTAAAAGAAGGGAAAAATAACTACCAAAGAACTATTAATTTTAAATAAAGATGCTGCCACAAAACCAAAAAAAATAAAATCGCAAAACCCGTTAAACGCGGATTTTTAGAAGCTTGAGGTTGCGCTAACACGGTGTTCGAATTCCGCTATTCTTCGATGTTTAACCTTTTCTATTTTTTTATTTTATTTTTTCAAACAAACAGTGGTATTAAAGTAATAATTAATTGTGAGTTTAAAATCAGCACGAAGCGGCGTAGAAGTCAATGCCTCAACCACCAACGCTATGAGTAATATGCCTATTGTTTTTACCAATTGAAAGCGACCACCAATTCCGCGCATACATTGTTGTAGCTTTCTTCTGCTTTATCTTTCTTCTTGTTTGCTTTTTTTTTTTTTTTATCTTTTGCTTTAATTATTCCGAAATAGCTGCGTATTTAACTTAAAGAAAATTTTAAATAAGAATTCGTACAATTCGCTGTTTAGGCGAACCCACCACGAAGCGCGTCATTTTACTGCTAGCAGTAAATCAAAGTAAAGGGAAAAAATTAGTAGTGTGTAATCTGCAGAAGATTGAGCACCTAACGCAACGACGCAGTGATGCACGAGACCGCCGTTAAGTTGAAGAAACACACCTGCATAGCTATGAGCACCCCTGGAGGCATCATTATTTACACGCAACGAGAATTATTTACACTCGCAAGAAAACTAAAAATAAACAAATTGGCAACTAAACTGCTGCTTAGCCAAAAACTAATAGGAATGATGACTCGCTGCTTAGATTTTAATTAAACCCGTCGCGTTGACGGCGCGATTTCTCGCTGGGTCAAACTGTCTTACAAACATGCACATATACACATATATATATATTTACATCAGTCAACCATCAGTGAAATGATGACAACCGCTGCTGACAGCTCGTTTCTGCTCCGTTTGCAACTTAGTCGGTCTCCGCCACCTATTCGGCTTCATTTAGCCGCTGTTTTTTTGCTTAATGAAGGCAAAGACACAACACCAAATGGGGCGGGCAAGCTAATTTGTTCCCTTATGCTTCTTGTGTTTTTGTTTTTCCCACTTGAAAGTTCTCTTTCTAAATCTTTAGTCTAATTTCTTAAGTCACTATAAGTTTGCGCTGACTCTGCAAGCGGTACAGTGTTGGGAATGTTAATACAGACAGTTGGCACTGCTAGAAAAATTCATTTCAAGTATGTACATAAAAAAACTTCGCGTACATTATAGTTTAGAGATGGATAATACCACTGCGGTGAGCCTACATATGTTTCAGACGAAGACTCATCGAAAATTTCTACTCTGAGCCTTACCGAAAAGTCTTCGAAATAAGGAACCCTCGACTTGACCCGCAAAATCCAGGCGTACACTACTAAAACATTCTTCCTTATTGGCCTAGACAACGCTTACGCGGTTTTAGCCCAGTTTACAACTACGTCCAAGTCGTTCTTCTTTTTCGCTGTTTGGCGCCAATTGGAGAATCCAAGCGAAGCTAGACCTTCTTCATTTAGTCCCTCCAATGGAATGGAGTTCTTCCTTTTCCTCTGCTTCACCCGTCGATTACTATCAAAGCTGGCGCGCTTTCGTCTATTCGGACGACCTGACGTAGCTAGCGTCTATCGAATTCGATATTCGCCGTGGCCAACCCGCAAAGGGCCATAAATCTTCCGCAGAACCATTCTCTCAAAAACTCGTAACGTCGACTCATCGGATGTTGTCATCGTCCATGCATTTGCACCATATAGCATGACGGTGATGGTGAGTGACTTTCAGAGTTTGGTCTTTCGAGAGAGAACTTTACTTCTCAATTGCCTACTCAGTCCGCAGTTGCCGAATCGACGGTCTTCTTGTATACTCTTAGCTACGGCTGCTATATTTCTATATTTTTTTTCACAGCGTGTTGAACGTGGTATATTTGTTCGATAATAATCCAATAATGAATGCTGGGTCTAAATATGGGTGTTCGAACGTAAATTGTCGTAATAAAATTGTACGATTTGAAAACTTTGTTCAAGCGTAAGTCTTTCTATGACGAAATGTCAAACAATACTGAACAAAAAAAGGATAGCGTCATCACGCGTGATCTGTCAAAAAAAAAAAAGTTTTTAAAAACAGTACCTCTTCTTGGATCACCCGTTCGTTAGTATATCAATCAGCTACGATATGTTCTGAGATCCATGAGATATATTCCTTTTTTCAGACGAATAAATTTTAGGGAGGTTCTATATTTTCGCGCGTCACTGTAGTACCCAACCACCTGTAAAGGCTAACATACATACATAAACACATGGTAGTAAGAAAATGGCTAATACCTACACTTGTATGTATATTCACAATCGTTATTATTATGCCTGGGAAATTTCTTACGCTTTTCACGTTTGCATTGTGCACTTTTTATTGTAGTACCTTGTGTGCATGGCATATACCCGCACTCGATTTGAAGCTAGGCTTTTGCCTTTACCTTTGCGGAGCGACGCGTTGTTTTGAGCTCAAATTAGCGGTAAATAACAATCAAGCACTGTTATTATGTTTTCGCTTTGCCATGGCTTAGTTTGAGTTACCACGTTTTTGCAGTTGTTCCCTACGGTTTGTTGTTGTTATTGTTGTTTCTGACAATTTGTTAAAACTACACCGAACCCCCACTACAAAGCAAGCGCTCGCTCGCATTAGTGCCGATCTCAATTTAGGGGGACCTGGAGCGCGCTTGGTTGAAGCTCTGCTTTAAAGCGTAATCATATAAAGTCGCTCATGGCTGCCACATAGCGACATACAAACATATACATATAATGCAAAGATAAGTATATGCGTTTGCAGAAAATACTCGTGTGCGCATAAATAATATTTATTAGGATTTTAAACCTATATTTTTACATTTTGCTTGTTAAACTGCTGGAACTTAATTTCATAAATTTCACAAATTAAGAGCATAACAGCAATTTTTATTATAATTTATGACCTTAATACTGGCTAATGATAATTTCAACTGCTGACAATTATTTTATTATTATTAAGACATATATTTTTGGAATAGGCAGTTAAATTTTTTAAGAAAAAATTAAATAATTTTCGAATGAATCGCGTAGATCCTACTAAAAAAAAAGGTGCTCCACTGATGAGCAGAGGTAAGGAAAATCACTATAAATTTTTGTATACAGCCTTTTTCCCATAACCTCAACGTTTTTGTGAAAAATTCAAATAACCCATATTTTAGAATTTTTATATTTATCTCATATAGGGTGGCTCATATTGGTTTAGGGTATTCGAGGTTCCCTACTCTTTCAAAGAAAAAACACAGAAAGTTTAAATTTAATGTAGAATGTTTATTGTAAAGAACATGCCTTGGAATTTATTTTTTGAAGACTATCTCATTCAAATGTTTGCCGCGGCTGCGTCTCAGATGGTCCATCCGTTGGGTCTAATTTTCGATGACTCGTTCGAGAATTTCGACTGGTAACTGGCGAATGACACGCATAGACTTTAAATTTTGCATATCCGCCCAGGAAAAAGTCTAACGCTGTAATATCACACGATCTTGGCCAGCCTTAAACGTGAAATTATGTGCTCACAGAAGTGTTCTCTCAATAAATCCGTTGATTGATAGGATGTGTGAGAAGTGGAGCCGAAAATTGCAAATCGCCGAGATCAGTAGGTTCAATTTAAGACATCAAATAGTCGGTTATCATGGCGCGATAACGGTCGCCATTGCCGATTACATTCTCATCGGCATCATTCTTGAAGCAATATGCAACAATAATTCCACCGGCACACAAACCACATCAAACCGTTATTTTTTCTGAATGAAATTGCAGCTCTTGAATCTCTTCAGATTGTTCTTTGTCAGAAATGCGGCAACTTTGCTCGTTTACAAACCAATTGCGTCAGAAATGGGCCTCATCGCTGAACAAAATTTGGTTCGAAAAATTATATACGCTGGTCATGAATCATGAAATGGCTCCTGTCTGAAAACAATAATTTTTGTACTGTTACGAGTTTTTTATTTTAGTAAAAATTTTAATTTGGTCCCGACATAGATAAGTTTATAAAAATTTTATTTGGATGCCAAACGCGTGTATCTCATCAAATTACTTATATTTTCAAAAATCCTATAGTGGACATATTCTTAAATATTTAAACTTTAAAAATAGAAAAAATAGATACTTTTTTATTTCAGGACTAGATTGCCCCCTTTTAATACTCAATCTCCGACTAGAATATGCTCTTACAACAATATTTGGCACAAGAGCGCCTATTCGAGAACTTTGCTTAAGTGATAATGTTTTTGACCTCTGTGACTACCTGCAGAAAAGTACTCCGGAATCCATTATTTTGAGATACTCACAAATTGGATGCTTAATTTTGTTTGAAAAAATATTATCCGATGTTGGTATTGGGTGAACCTGGGTCGATTTTTTTTTCCGATATAAAATGTTCTATCATGGATATCTGATGGATTTTCTTAGCCCCAAACATGGCTATTTCAACTAGCAAGCACACTTATGATTTACTGGTTAGGTGTTTCAAAAAATGTCTTACCAATTTCATCTCAAATTAATAAATTTTTACACGCCGATATAAGAAATTTTCTCGCACTTTGTTTCTTAGTACAGTTATTACTATCTAGAATTTATAAGCCTTTTGAACATGATGACAAGTTTTTGAGTCAAATAAATTGTAAATGAAAATAGAAAAAGTGTAAAAAATAGATTTTATGTCGACCGTGACAGGACTCGAACCTGCAATCTTCGGATCCGAAGTCCGACGCCTTATCCATTAGGCCACACGGTCTCTCTCTAATATTCTAAAGCCCTTTTTACTTTTTATCAGCGTTTAGAAGTTGCGCAGATAAGAGATAATGTAGCAACAAATCCTCTTTATTGATTTAGTAAAATTTATGGGATTAACATGTTTTAGAAATACAAACATATACATAAATGTACATATATGTATAATGAATAATAAATGTTTCAGCATAAACAGAAATGGAAACATATATAATATTAAAAGTTTAGAAACCATAGAATTAAAAAATAATAATCTTTTATTTATGACCAAAAAAATTATTTTTTAAAATGCAGAAATTTGAGAAAATATAATCGAAAAATATTAATTCTGTTCATTAAAATGGAAATTAATGTCATGGTAAGGTAGATAGTAGGT
>NW_017537556.1:134968-137952 GCF_001853355.1 Bactrocera latifrons | reverse complement strand
AATAAAATATATATAATAAATGAAAATTAAAACTATATAAAAAAAAGAATTGTTTTGTCGACCGTGACAGGACTCGAACCTGCAATCTTCGGATCCGAAGTCCGACGCCTTATCCATTAGGCCACACGGTCGTTCTCCTTTCATTCGCACAATGCTTCACTTAACAACGGTGTGAGCGTGCGCATAACGTGTCTGATTCTAACAAGAACAAATTCTAAAGATTTTACTATACTGGCGTCTCCCGTTTCGTATGTATGGTCGCATTGGTAAATTATATTTATTTTACCAAAAACAACAATAAGAACAGCGGTTTTTTTTAGTTAGCTACAGGTGTTTCTTTTTTAAATTTATTTGTTGATGTTCTGTGGCAATAAATGAGTGTTGATGATTAAAGTAAATTTATTAGGCAGCAACGAATTAGTCAAAGGAAATTTAAAAAATTCTTAATAGGCAATTAGGTATTTGTTCATGTCTTTCTTTTAATTATTTGTTGAATTATGGAATTTGAAATAAGTACTGTGATTTGTCATGGGATAAGGTCACTTTTGAAAGTGCTTAAATGTATATGTATATTTTTAATAAAATTTGCTATTGAAGAGAATGCCGTCAGAATTCTTTGTAAAGCTCTCAATAATAATATTTCGAAAAAATATACAAAATTTGTACATATAGGCTTTCAAATATTGCACCATTGGGGTACTCACAACGGGTCATAAAGTATCGTAAAGTCATAAAATCATAAATTTGTATACTAGTTTAAAAAATTTGTTGTTGGATTGCATACTAAAGTAAGTTTACGCAAATACAACTCTGAACGCTATGTTTTCGGATCGTTATAACTTATGAGACTATGTGAAAATCCTAAGTATGTCTGTGTTATCGATGCGAAAATGAGCTTCGAACAAAGAGCCAACACTAAATTTTGTTTTAAAATTGGTAAAATGTTTACCGAAACGTTTCAATTGATGAAACAAGCTTATGCCGATGATTGCCTATCCCGTAGCAGAGTGCACGAGTGGTTTCAATGTTTTCAAAGTGGTCGTGAGAACGTACATAAATGCCGATCAACATGTGGGCCAATCAAAATCCGTGATCACTGGAAATTTCATCGAAACTGTGCGTGAATTCATCAAAAAACAGCCAAAATCATTACTGAAATTCATGGAAATGGAATCGATCATCTCCAAAAAAACATCGATTTATTGCATTTTGACCGAACATTTGAGCTTACTAAAGGTGTATGCACGGTTTGCACCGGCCATACCGGTCAACGAGCTGAAATACGGATTCGACATGCTTTTGGACCGTGCAAAAAGCTGTATTGCAGCAGTAGGAGACTATTTTGAATAAAATAAATTGATTTTGCCGAAAAAAACATTCGTTCTTGTTTTTCTGTTTACTTTGGAACTCACCTTGTATGTACATATGTATATTTTTGAATTTATATGCCAATATGATTAAACAAGTTTCTTTCCGGTAAAACTTATACCCTTCCGCGAAAATATTACCATATACATATGTATGTTGTATGTCTGTGCATATTTTAATATTTGTGAAAAAATATTTTTATTGCTTTATACCGCAAGCTTGTTTTTGTTATCATTGCAGCGTCACTTGCAATTATGCGTGACCAACTTTCTAAGTGTTATTTTATTACTCCAACGTTTGCACATCTATATACTTACATACATACATACATACCATATGTATTTTTATTTTATTTTTTGCAACTACTCAACAGTACCCTTGTTTAACTACGCTTTTAACTTGTTATGCACTTTTCGCTTCGGACTTGTTTTAATAATCTTATTTTTTAATTTTTATACACATGCGACATGTTGGTGTAAGGTTTAAAGTATTTGTTCACCTAACGGTTGTATGTATCACGGAACACTAAGGGAGATAGATATAGGATTACAAATAAATCAGGATAAAGAGATAAGTTGAAATCCGGATGTGTTCAATTACCGAATATGTGGAATCCTTTTTACCAAAAATATCGGGTCAGTGTGTGGGATATATAATTAAAATACAGAGAGAATCCTTTCCTGATACCTATACGACTGTGCGCTACAAATGGGTTCAATAAGGTCAATACTTCACTTAGCCCCCATTTACCTAATATAAAGATTTCCGAACCTCCGCGTGACTTTATACCGTATATATCGGCCAATACTTGAGTTGTCTTAATAAAATAGAGAGAGCCTGCTTTCATAATAACTTGGAATTGCTTGGAATGAACAAATTTCATAAAACTAACAGGTCTTTTGTAATACCCCGGATTTAATCCCTGCAAGATTATGGATTATGGATCATAAAACTAACAGGTCTTTTGTAATACCCCGGATTTAATTCCTGCAAGAGTATGAAATGTTACAGGCCAACTTAGCCCTTCTTTACTTGTATTATTTAATTTACTTTTATTTTTGTTTGATTTCTGCACGTTTTCGCATGCAGCATTTCTTATTGCGCTTGGAATTGCTCACTCACTGAATTTCTTCTTGCAGCAATTGTGTTTAGTTCCATTTGCTTAGTCTCGCCGATTTTTTGTTGCTGTGTTTTTCGCATTATTTGTTTTACTAGTATTGTTTTAATTTACACATGAACTCTTTTTCGCTTTAAGATTAGCAGTAATTTTTATCTGAGACAGTTCGTGGGTGATTTTTCCCCCGTTTGTATATTTGCTTTTCTTATTGTTGTAGTGCAATTGTTGCTTCTCCATTTTAGCGCTGTGCGCTGCGAATTTGTAATGGAATTTTGCTACAATTAGTTGGGGATTTTACTTTGTACATAGTCTATAACCTACATATTCATAGACATGCTCAAACATTTGATGAAATAAAAATTCGTTCGAAGGTGGTTCAAGTCAATAAGACAAACAGAATGAAAATTTGAAAAGTTTGATTTTATTTTCGTACATTTCGTACAAACAAAAATAAAAAAATGTGAGTTTAATTTCTTATTTTTTTAAATTTTTTTTAAAT
>NW_017537556.1:130373-134740 GCF_001853355.1 Bactrocera latifrons | reverse complement strand
TTTGATTTTTTCTAAATTTTTCTGAAATGTTTCAAACCCGTATAGTCTTCCTCCCACCATTGTATTTGCCATTGAAATAATTTTTTTTTTCAAAATATTTTAATCTTGATTATTGTAAGAATGTGTTAAGTTAGTTTTGAAGGCTCTAGGCTTTTCTAACCTCCCTTCAACAATCAGTTTTATGAAAATAGTTGTAAGTAACGTTAATGTGTTTTAGAGATTTCGCAGCAGCGATGAATATTTATTAAATTTAATACCGTTTTCAAAAATTCTTTGATTTGTTTGTATAATTTGTGAAAATCAAAACAATTTTTGTTTAAATATTGCACACAATAAATTGAGATTTAATTTTTTGACCATCCTGTGACGTATATTTTTATTTTTATAATTTGTGAAAATCAAACCATTTTTTTTAAACATTGCATAAAATAAAATAAAATTTAGTAGTTGGCCACCCTGTGACGTATATTTTTATTTTTACAATTGCACATCTGTTATATGCCATTCAATTTGGCATTTCGCGGCGTTCTCCATCCGAATTACTAAAATTATTGTATTCTAGGTTTGCCATAGCAGTAGTTGGCAGCTGAGTTGATACCAGCGACACCAGACAATTAGGTGGTGATATTGTCAACACTGGCAGCTTTTTCGTCATATATACTACAAATATTACATGCACACATATGTACATATTTCAGTTAGCTAAAAATGTGACTGCCTTCATGTTTGTTTGTTTGTTTGTTTGCCTGCTGTGCCAGTTCAACAATGTAGGGCCCCCCCAACTATTTGTTACTCATACGCAGTGTATGATAATCGCGCCTTAGCATTTTATTTACACAGTTGGCCGGTAGTTGTTGATGTTGGTGTGTGTTTTTATGGAAATATCTTTTGTTTTATGTAATTTTTTTTATTTTTTTAAGTTTACGGTTTTCAAACTGTTGATGTTTTTGCTATTTTACATAGTTTTGTATTCTGTAGTCATTTGATGGCGTGTATGTGAATTAATGTGCTGTTGCTTTCGATGATGTGGTGACAAAACGTGGTAGTATTTCGCGATCCGGCGACTGACTTACGCACATACATACATACATATGTATATTAGTTTCAGATCTCCTCTCTGCCTGTGCAGTGTGTGTGAAACTGATGCCGTTTTGTGGGTGTGCAAATGCTTTATTTTTGTTTTTGTTATTTGCAAGTGCGCCTCGGTTTCCACCGCTCTTTTAGTGGCTGATAAAGTGATTTTATTGTTTTATTTAGCAGAAGCACATACTTTGTGTGTACAAAATAATGGAATTTTAGTTCTAATTTCAATTTCAATTGCATTTTTATGCGATTTTCAATGCCGTCACTCACTATTTGCATACATATATATTAGAAACAATACATCTATTGTCAAGCATTTTTTTTTATCGCAGATTAAAAAGTTTTAGAATTAGTTTAAATATGTCATGCTTCTATTGTATGTATGCAGTCAACTGAAACATTTTTATATGCAATATATATTTACAGTATATGAGTATAAGCTGTACAAGCATCTCTTTTGCGACATCAAAGATACGCGACGCCTTTTTCCTTCAGCTTGAGGTTCAGTTCATATGTTACTAGTCTAACAAAACAATAATCAAAATGGTTGCTATGCTATCTCTCTGATTTTAAGACGGAGATTTTCAAGCACTGTTTATTTTTCCTTTTACCTTTGTTATTGTTACCTTTTCGATGTTGTCGTCATTAACAGAGCTGGACGTATGACTCGCTTGAAGAAAGTTTTCGATGAATTCTCATCCTTTACGGAATGCTGTGTGCCACTCCAATACTCGTGTTCGAAATAAAGTAGACTCCCCAAAATACTTCTGTGATTCCATTAGAAACACAAAATACAAAGCAAACTCATATGATTTTTCCTTATACATGACAACAATCGCAGCATTAACTTTTAGGCATTGGAAGAAAAAGTTCACACGAAGGTTGTAACGAAAAAAATATAACGATTCAATTTGCACGCATTTTACATGGACTAGTCCGTCAAATTAGATCAAATTCTTCTTCTTTATTAGCGCAGACTCCGCTTACGCGGTTATAGCTGAGCTTACAACAGCGTGCGAGTCGTTTTTCCATTCGCTGTTTGGCGCCAATTGGAGACTCCAAGCTAGGTTCTTCTCCTCCTGATATTTTTAACAGAGTAGAGATCTTCCTCTTTCTCTGCTTCCTCCGGCGGGTACTGCGTTGAATACTCTTAGAGCTGGAGTGTTCGCTTTCATTCGGACGCCACGATTTAGCCAGCGGTATTCGGCGATTCCAATGAGCAAAGAAACAGAAATCATATGCAGAACCTTTCTCCCGAAAACCGTTACGAGCTCATCAGCTGTTGTCATCGTCCAATCCTCAGCACCATACAGCAGGACTTGGATGTTGAGTATCTTGTAGAGTTTGGTCTTTGTTCGTCGAGAGAGGACTTTACTTCTCAATTGCCTACTCAGTTCGAAGTAGCACCTGTTGGCAATACTAATTCTGGGTTGGATTTCGAGGCTTACATTATTGTTGGTGTTTATACTGGTTCAAAGATAGACGAAATTATCTACAACTACGTGGGAGCCAAGTCGTAAGTGCGTCGACTGTTTGTTTGATGACAGAAGATATTTTGTCTTGTCCTCGTTTATAACCATTCCTATACGCTTCGCTTCGCTTCCTTATCCAGTCTGGATGAATCAGAACAAATCGGTTGTTGAGGCCATCTTATCTGCTTATAGAAGATTGTACCTTCTCGTCTCGTAGAGTCGTCTTGTCGATAGAACCTTTAATGCGTTGTTGAGGGGGCTTATCCCTCCCTTGGTGTAGTTTGTGGGGTCTCCCTCTTTGTGGATTGGGCCAAGCGCATTTAAATTCCAATCGTTGGGCATGTTTTTCCCCGACCATATTCTGCAAAAAGACAGATCCATGCTTCTTATCAGTTCTTCGTCGCGGTATTTGAATATGTCCATACAATCCATCGGCCCCACCGCTTTTTTCTTCTTCAAATGGTCGGGCAATGGAATGTCCGCTCAATCGTCACCGATTGGGGATCCCTATCTTCTGGTGTTATGATTTCACTGCTATTCAGTTCCTTCCATAATTTTAGTATGCTCTGGGCATCAGTCACTCGATCACCTCGGGTTGCCGAATCTTTTCATAGAATTTTCGAGATTACGTACTTAATTTTTTGTATTCTAGCACACTATCGATACGAGTTAATCTAAATTAATTATATAAAATATCTTGGAAGATCGTCGTAGCATCCTGAACGAAGTTTGCTAATTTATTTAGGAAAGATTTTAACTCTCTATAGCAAGAGTTGTTCTGATTCCATAATAGAAAGAAAGGTAAAACATTTTGCTATTTAGAGAGTTAAAATATCAAAAATGAAGATACACTGGAAAATCTCCTTGTAACGCAGGCAAAATGGTTTTTACTAAAAATAAATACGGATTTCGGTTTTTTTGTAGAGTTGACCTCTCTGACAGTGACCCTGAAATTTCTACAGTGTATACTTGAAGCATCGTTGTTGCTGAAATTACTTATTTAAATCTAAGAACAATAAACAAGAAAACTTTGGGTTGAAAAAAAAAAAAATGTACACAAACTTAGAAAGTCATAAATGTTCTGACGAGTATAAATTTAGATATCTTATTTATATTATATTTTATTTACGTAGAATGTAATTACCCAACACTACTTCGAACTGTGGGCAATAATTAATTTTTTTCCAAAAAAAAAAAAAAAAAAAAAAAAAAAAAATGTCTATTATGTTTTGTACATGTTCGACTATTGTGCTATTCATGATCCATGTGATTATTTACTCTTTCAATTCATTGCCAATATTATATCATAATAAAATTGTGGCCAGCGCTTACCTAATCGTTTACCTTTTTTGTTAGTGCGTTTCTAGAGATGTTCGTGTTGAAAAAATATCTGATTTCACAGCTTTTGCTTGTTGTTGTTTTATTTGTCGCGCTAACATAAGATATTCATTTCTATGTCATATTTAGTTACTGAGCAACCGCAAAAGCCATATTCGGAATTAGATACACTACTACTTAGTTATTTAAGGTGCGAATCATTGGCAAACGGCATTCGGTTAATTATGCCAAAAGAATATGGAGTAAATACTCTGGAAGGTGAAACTTGTATTTGGTACAAGGGTAGTTGGATAAAGTAGTTAGATTTTGACCCAACACCCCCTGTTTTTTCTTCGTTAATTTTTATAAATGAAATAAGGAGTGATTTGTGTTTGCTTAAAAGATTATTTATAATTTTTTTTTTAATTTTTCCATAATTTTTTGTTTTAATTTGTCTAGTATTTTTTTTAATTTTTCTTTTCATTTGTCTATTAA